>NC_041220.1:26637023-26639026 GCF_002837175.3 Physeter macrocephalus | reverse complement strand
AATTTGGAAGAGACAGATATGCAGTACCACCATTTATTGGACATAAGTTAGGTGCAGACCATGAATTTTGTGTGTGTGTGTGTGTGTGTGTGTGTGTTTTGTGTGTGATAGAAGATGACAAAAATTACAGCGCTTCGTGTTTTCCAGCCTCATGAGATACTCAGCTGCTGCAATTTGTAAGACTTGGTAAAATAAGCTCAACTATCCAATACCACACTGAGGTGAGTTCAGTTTGACATGAATTATGAAGAACCTTGAAAGCCCATTTGGATGAAGAGTTTCACTGCAGTCTCTTCTCCAAATAAACTTACAATTACAGTCTCAGCTTTGAGACTATCACTTGTGTGTGCTGTCAATTACCTTTTCACTTAAAGTGAAATACAAAGGCAAAACAGGAACTATAAAGACAATTTTTATTTTTATTTTTGGTTTGGGGTTATCAGTTGATTTAAAAAATAATCCATAATCCCATGGAATCTAGTCTGTAATTATTTCTAATTCCTCAAAACTGAAAATTCCTCAGGATTTTTTTGGGGGGCGGGTAGGGGGTCTTAAAACTAACTCCTTTGGGGGTAGGAGTATGCTAGAAAGAAACTATTTTGGCTGTTTGTTCAGAGGCGTTCTCTACATGTAAGTTAAGAAATCTTTAGAAGAACAGGAGGTGCTGATAGAATAATTGTGTTTACTCTTCCCACTTCATGATTTCTCTCTTATAAACATTGTTTTGCATTATTGGGCTCCACGTTCCTTTTTCTCATCTGATGTTTTACAAATATTTTTCTAATTGCCTGAGACAGTGTGGTCCAATAAAGCTAAATTGACTTTGTGTTGAACTTGTTTGTCTGATCTCTTGCCAGAGGTTATAGTCACCCACTTGAACTGACTTTCACTCTGTTTCTTGGTCTCTGCCTCTCTCTCCCTTTTATGTTCTTTTGCACTTGTTATCCTTTTTCCCCCACTCTCTCCTAATATACAATCCCAGAATTAATTCTCAAGACTTCATAAACAAATTATTTTTAAAAAAGATCATTGGTATATCCCTATCTATCTACTATCTATCTATCATCTATCCATCCATCCATCTATGTATCCATCTATCTAAACTAGCCATCCATCCATCCATCTTGCATCTAAATACTTTAACCACCTAAATCAACAGATCCCAGCTTCAACCCAAGTCAAGGGAGGAGGTGCACTCAATGCTTAGAAAACAAGAGTGCTTGGAATAACCCATTTGTTTGACGTCTGGAAACACTTTACAAACAACCTCCAGGAAAATAACAAAGCAAATAGCGTTGGTCTACCGCAATGGAGCAGATATGGTGTGTGATCAGTTAGCTGCAGCCCACAAATAAACACAGACAGGCAATCTAGCAAGCAAAAACAGAAACCACATTATTGTCCATCATAGACTGCAGAGTTTAGAGTAAACTTAAAGCCTCATATGTGTGACTTCTAGACTCTGAAAAGAAGGTTAAAAGCTTCAAGGTCTCTTCCTGGTTTTGGGTAGTAAGCTCCCGAGTTTCCCTTTAACCCCAAAGATCAACATTTATTTTAACATCTACCCACTTTGACCAAAGCCTGTCTTGGGAGTTCTCATTCCTGGTGCTCTCGGACTGCTTTAGGAGGATGAAGCTGCATGGCACTGTAGGCCTTGGCTTCTCATAGTACAGTGAGAGTTCCCTTGTCATATTTCAAGCTCTGAGACCTAGGACAGGTCCACCAAGATGGCACCATGAAACATGAGCCTTCTCACGCACTCAACCTAATATTTTCACATGAAGTTAGAGTGAATATCTCTGGGCAGCAACATTACTTTTACCGAGATTAATGAACATTCTATGTTTGTCTGGAAATTCCAAACAGCTTTTTTTCTTTCTTGTTTTTTTTTTTTTTTTTTTTTTTTTTGCTGTATGCGGGCCTCTCACTGTTGTGGCCTCTCCCGTTGCGGAGCACAGGCTCCGGACGCGCAGGCTCAGCGGCCATGGCTCACGGGCCCCGCC
>NC_041220.1:26603192-26636936 GCF_002837175.3 Physeter macrocephalus | reverse complement strand
CCCGTGTCCCCTGCATCGGCAGGCGGACTCTCAACCACTGCGCCACCAGGGAAGCCCAGCTTTTTTTCTTTCTTAAAGGTGTGCCTATTAGATCTGTCATAACCTTCTTTCACTCAGTCCCTAAGGACAGATAAACATCCTCACCTCTGTACCAATTAGAAAGGTGAATTGCTCACATTGATTCTTTTCTCCTATCCCTAATTATAGATTCATTTTCATTTGAACCTATTTGCAAACTGGGATTGATCATAATTTAGGAACAAATATAGAATTGCTGGTTTTGTTTCTCCCGAGTCTGAAGCAACAGTTGTAGGCTTGTGCTTTCAAAGTCTCATCTTCCCTCTTTAAAACCTCAGGCCCTTTGATTTCCTCTGAGCCGTCTACTTTGTTACTGTACTTTTGTTTCCTTTTCCTTTTCCTATGGTCTAGGGTAGGACCACATTCATAGATTAGGTTTATGAAGGTTAGATTAATGTTAATTAGACACTAAGCAGAGATTCAAGGGAAGAAAGAACATATTTTGTCTAATATGTTGAGATGAGATGGGGCCTGTGATCAGGGGTAGGAAAGAGGATACGAAGTAAAACTCACTTGCCCAATGGACATTAGATGCAGACGTGAGGTTGCTCATCAGCTTTTCCTTCTCTTATTGCTTCTTTTACAGAAAATTGCAATAATAAACATAATCCCAGGGGCTAAGGGACGAATGGCCAACCATAGTCTGCAGAGGATTAATTCTAGATAAACTACCCTCTGACCTCCTTTATTGGTGTTCTGGTAAGAAATGACCAGCACCCCATTCCTCCTGTCCCCACAATTTTACCATCTCCACAAATTTACCAGAATGTATCAAAAGAATTCAATCAGAGCTATCATCATGCCCTGGTATAAGGAGTGAGAGAACCTTCTTGAAAGCAGAAAAGATGGAGATGCTGGTGGGGCTGTAAATTAAGAGACTAGAAGAAGCAAGTGCTTGCAGGCTGGGGGTACACCTGAGGTCAGGAGAGCCACGTCAGAAGGGGAAGTGACACCTCTAGGGACACCCCCTCAGACGGTCTGCATCATAAAATGACTATGATTTTTTAAATGACTATTTATTTATGATTTCTATATTTAATCATTTCTCATTCTAAAAATATTGGTTGGAGTTGCCATGTGCTAGCCACCATTCTAAGTGCTTCAATGAACAAGACAATGTCCCTGCACTCATGGGCAGGTTCCTTTCACAAGTGCAAGGAAATGGAAAATTTTACACACACACACACACACACACACACACACACACATGCATGTGTAACTTTAAATTGTGATACAGTTTCATGGAGGAATGAATAGGAAGCTTCAGGAGGTAGCGGGAATGTGGTAGGGAGGATGACAGATGTGGCAGGTTCACCTACACAGCATCCATTCCAGCTTCCTTCTAGTGGGTCTTCTAACTGCAGAGACCAAAAATTCAAAATTATATTTTAGGCTCCCTTGAACGAGAGTTCTGGATGTGACATAGGTTCCACCAACCATATGTATACATGAAAGACTTGAATTTGGACATGAGTTAAGTCGGAGACAGTGGCTGTGAGGCACATGTTTTTCTGGTAAGGATCTAGCAGATGCAGACTGGAACTTGAGGCAGCAGTTATCTCAGGTATGTTCCTGGAGGTGACATTGACAGCCCCTGCTTTCTAGTCCCTGGATGTGTGGCTAAGGCTGTACGGTTCTGAAGCCAGCAGTTATGATAGTGCATCCTGTCCCCACAGAATAACAGTTCTGTCGGTATGTGTTGTTTTTTAAAAAAATTTTTTATTGAAGTATAGTCGATTTACAGTGTTGTGTTAATTTCTGCTATACAGCAGAATGACTCAGTTATAAAAAATATTGGTTGGAGTTGCCATGTGCTAGCCACCATTCTAAGTGCTTCAATGAACAAGACAATGTCCCTGCACTCATGGGCAGGTTCCTTTCACAAGTGCAAGGAAATGGAAAATTTTACACACACACACACACACACACACACACACACACATGCATGTGTAACTTTAAATTGTGATACAGTTTCATGGAGGAATGAATAGGAAGCTTCAGGAGGTAGCGGGAATGTGGTAGGGAGGATGACAGATGTGGCAGGTTCACCTACACAGCATCCATTCCAGCTTCCTTCTAGTGGGTCTTCTAACTGCAGAGACCAAAAATTCAAAATTATATTTTAGGCTCCCTTGAACGAGAGTTCTGGATGTGACATAGGTTCCACCAACCATATGTATACATGAAAGACTTGAATTTGGACATGAGTTAAGTCGGAGACAGTGGCTGTGAGGCACATGTTTTTCTGGTAAGGATCTAGCAGATGCAGACTGGAACTTGAGGCAGCAGTTATCTCAGGTATGTTCCTGGAGGTGACATTGACAGCCCCTGCTTTCTAGTCCCTGGATGTGTGGCTAAGGCTGTACGGTTCTGAAGCCAGCAGTTATGATAGTGCATCCTGTCCCCACAGAATAACAGTTCTGTCGGTATGTGTTGTTTTTTAAAAAAATTTTTTATTGAAGTATAGTCGATTTACAGTGTTGTGTTAATTTCTGCTATACAGCAAAGTGATTTAGTTATACATCTACATACATTCTTTTTCATATTCTTTTCCAGCATGGTTTATCAGAGGATATTGAATATAGTTCCCTGTGCTATACAGTAGGACCTTGTTGTTTATCCATTCTGTATATAATAGTTTGCATTTGCTAATCCTAAATTCCAAATCCATTCCCCACCCACCTCTCCATCCCCCTTGGCAACCACAAACCTGTTCTCTATGTCTGTGAGTCTGTTTCTGTTTCATGTCATATTTTAGATACCACATATAAGTGATATCATATGGTATTTGTCTTTCTCTTTCTGACTTACTTCACTTAGTATAATAATCTCTAGATCCATCCATGTTGCTGCAAATGGCATTATTTCAATCTTTTTTATGGCTGGGTAATATTCCATTGTATATATGTACCACATCTTCTTTATCATTCATCCATTGATGAACATTTAGGTTGTTTCCATGTCTTGGCTATTGTGAATAGTACTGTTATGAACATGCATGTATCTTTTTGAATTATAGTTTTGTCTGGATATATGCCCAGGAGTGAGATTGTTGGATCATATAGCAACTCTATCTTTAGTTTTTTGAGGAACCTGCACCCTGTTTTCCTGGTATGTGTTGTTTTTATAGTCATTGGAGGACATAGCATAGAACCTCCTACTCTGGCCATTCCAACAATTTGGTAAGTACCTAATGGCTTTCATTTTAATATAGCAAGAATAATCTTTCATGTTTACAATTGAACTCTGACTGTGAGGAGGGACTCCTTGAGCCATGTGGTCATCTCTCTGAGGATAATTTGAGCTGAAACCATAAGAATTTGAAAGAGCCAGGCTGAGATGCGCCAAGAGAAGGCATGCCATGCAGGAGGACCTACAAGTGCAAACATCCTATGGCTAAAGGATCTTGCATGTTGGGAAATCGAAAAGAGAATATTCTTATGCAAGATGAGATTAGAGGTTGGTAGAGACCAACTCATGACAAAGGATTTGCGTATTAGAATATGCATGACAGGAAGCCATCAGGTGGTATGAAAAAGGGAAGTGCCATGATCTGATTGATGTTTTCAAAAGAGCATACTGGCTAGCATATGGAGAATGAATAGGACAGAGAGAAACAGAAACATCCCCTAAGAGGCTAGTTTGGGAATTCAGGCAAGAGTTGATGATGTTTTAGGCTAGGATCATAGTAGTCCAAATAATTCAGAATTATGAAAATGACATATGTAAGATATATTTTGGAGGGACAGCTGATAGGAATTGCTGATGGATTGTATGGGAATATGAAAAAAATGGAAGAAATAAGGATGACACAAGGTTTTTAACTTGAGCAACTAGGTAGCATTAAGGAGAATACAGGATGAGATCAGATTTGGGTGGGGGAATAAAACAGTTCCATTTGTTACATATTAATTTGAGGCACCTATAGCCTGTGTCAGTTATCTTTTATTGTATAACAAGGAACTCCAAAACATAATATTGATAGTTTAGCTCAACACAATTATTATTTCTTGAATTTATATGGGCTGAATGGCTGGTTCTTTTGCTGGTCTCACCTGACCTCACTCATGTGGCTGCATTCAGCTGGAGGATTTTATGATCTAGGAGACACATCTTGCAGCTGGTCCTTGCTGTTGGCTGGGAAACCTCAGCTCTCCTCCTCTTGGGCTCTCAGCCTCCAGGAGGCTAGACTGGCTTCCTTACCTGGTAATCTGTCAGGCTAGCAGTCTAAGAAAATGAAAGCAGAAGCTTCAAGTCTTCTCAAGACCAGTGCCTGGGCCTTAGATTTCTACCACATTCTACTGGTCAAAGCAAGTCAGAGACCAGGCCAGATTCAAGGGAAGGAGAAATAGACTGCTGCTCTTGTTGGGAAGAGCACCATGGTTACAGGGCAAAGGATCTTGGGAGAAACTATTGCTGCCATCTTTGAAAGCAATCTGCCAGTGGCACATCCTAGTAGAAATATCATGTAGACCATTAAATATGAGTCTGGAGCTAAAAGGAGAACTTTTAATTCACCTGCATGGCTTTATTGCTAAGTAGTTATCCAAAAACTGAGTACAAACACAGTTACTGATCTGTTAAATCAAATGATATTGTTTGCAGACTATCTTTTCTCCCTGTAACGCTACTATTCTTTTTGGCATTGCATAGAAAAATCAGATAATATAAGTACTATATTTGTTATCTGTTACTATATAAAAAATTATCCCCAAATTTAATAGCTTAAAAATCCATTTATTATCTCACAGCTTTCTAATTGAAGTACAGTCGCTGTGCAATATTGTATGTTACAGGTGTACAATATAGTAATTCATATGATCTCACAGTTTTAATGAGTGAGTAATTTGGGTGGTTCCCTCTCATAGTCTCCCATGAGGCTGCGGTAAAGCAGCTGCCCAGGGCTACAGTCAATCTGAAGGCTTGACCGAGGCTGGAGGATCCACTTTTAAGATGGCTTATTACTTGTGAGAGGAATTCTTACTACCTTTCCACATGGACTTCTCTACAGGGCTGCTTGAGTGTTATAACATGTCAGCTGGCTTGCCCAGAACAAATGATTCAAGAGAGAGGGCAAGAAGGAGGACGCAGTGTTTTTTATGACCAAGTCCAAAGTCACACACTGTAACTTCCACAATATCGTGTTTGTTAGAAGCAAGTCAAAGTCCACCGCATATTCAAGGAGTAAAGAATTAAGGTCTACCTCTTAAAGGGAGGAATCTCAAAGGATATTTGCAGAAATTTGAAATCCACCAAAAGTATAGATGTGGGTGTAAAGATTTGGTTGAGAGAAAGTAAAGAAGCTTCTTTCTGATTGTTAATTTTTCAGGCCTCCTGATGCAATGCAAGGGAAAATCCAAATTAGCTACAAATTTTGTTTCACTTATGTTTTCATCTCCTTCTGAAACTTCACTTGCCTTGGAAGGCAAATGTGTATGTTTTACAGTGCAGAGTCTTATGCCGGTAGACGTAGCACAGACTGAGAGGCGAGAGCAGTGTGTGGTACCTACAGCCTGTGTCAGTTATCTTTTATTATATAACAACCCAGTCCAAAACAGAATAGTTTAAAGCAAGAGTTGGCTGAAGGTGCTTTAGCCCATCTCCCTATTGTCTCTGAAAGCCCCCATAAGCCACTCCAAATAAGCACACAATAAAAATATAGTTCCTGCTCTGCAACTGTCACTTTGAGACATATTTTCCAGGTCCCCTTCCCATTTCCACTTTCTTATCAGATTTCTATGTCTAAGCCTCTTCGGTACAGACATTCTGGAGCTGTTTGTGGGTTAGGGGTGAGGGGATGTATTCCATGCTCTTCCTGGGCTCCATCAGGGAAGGGGCTTTGACCCCTCAGCAGAGTTCAGACAGCAAGGCACAGGAAGTGATTAGCTTCAGTGGAGACACCTACTTCCTTGTAAACATCCAAAATGATACAAGAGAGATTCAGTAAGACCAACCTTCTGATCACCTGATATTTAATATCTACTCAACTTCTACACCAAGCATTAGGCTGGGTGCTGAAGAAACAAAACTTCTGCCCTTATAGCTTATAGCACAAGATACAGAGGCAGAATATGTAAACCAATGTGTGCATGACATAGTGTAAGCACTATGATAGACACCGCTGCAGTGACAGAATGTGGGAAGTGGGGTGCCCAAAACATTTCTTAGAGGAGACTATATTCCAGTTACTCCTGAACAACAAGAGACAAAGGGCCTTCAGTCAGAAGCTGCAGCAGGATGAAATACTATAGGAACCAACACCACTTCTGTTGGTATGGTGGGTACCCAAAACTGTGGAATCGGATAGTATTAGCTTCCAATAACCGCTGCTTTCAGGATTCAGCTGAGGAGACAAAGAAGGATGGATACTCATCAGATAGTTGTCTCTGGAAGGAAGGAGTAATCTCACTTATTCTAATGGTTCCTTTGGGGGCAGGTCTATACAGATCGATGGAATACTCATCCAAGTAGTTATCTTTGAGATGCATATTCAGGACTTTTTTAAAGAGAAGAAAGGGAATAACCCGTCATGTGGAGTCCATTTCTTGAACCCTTAGATATTTTTACATTTTAGGATGTGTGTATCTGATTTAGGTAAACTGAATATCTTCACTGAATTTCCTCTTATTCCTAATGATAAGTAACAATGAAGCTTAAGTAAAATGGATTTAGGAATAAATTTACTACCATGTTTAATTATAATAGACGTACCATGAATCGAATCCTTGACAATGATGCATAAAGAAAATACGGGGGAAAGACTTTAAAGTATGTAAAGAATGTTCCTGATTGAATTTCTCTGATAATTGTTCAAAGTCTTCCATCATCATTTCCACAAAAAATTGAATATTGTCAGATAATTTAAATCTTCTGAAAAATTTTTCCTTTTAATGAAAGAGTATTTTAGCAGATTTACTGTAATACCATTTTTAAATCAAATTATTTTACTTAGAATGATGTATTTACAACATCTCTAGGCTAAAGATGAAAATCTGAAGTAGGTCTCCTGTCTTTCTCGTAACCATGTTCCTCCTGTGCTAGATGTTTTATTTTATACATTTCTTATATAAACAGGTATGTTCTTTAGATCAGGGGTCAGAAAACTATGGCCTGTGGGCCACATCCAACCCATTGTCTGTTTTTGTGGTCCATGAAGTAAGAATGGTTATTCTATTTTTAAAATGGTTGAAAAAAAATAGAAAAGAATCATATTTTGTGACACATGAAAATTATATGAAATTCAAACTTCAGAGTCCATAAATAAAGAATGAGCCCAGTCTCATTCATTCACTTACATATTGTCTGTGACTGCTTTCCTGCTCCAAGAGCAGAGCTGAGTAGTTTCTTATTTTTTTTTAACTTTTATTAAAATAAAGTTGATTTACAATGTTGTGTTAGTTTCAGATGCACAGCAAAGTGATTCAGTTATCCATATGTATATAAATAAATACATTCTTCTTTTACTTTCTCTTCCATTATAGGTTATTACAAGATATTGAGTATAGTTCCCAGCTGAATAATTTCAAAAGAGCCTGTATGATCCATAAAGCCATATTTTTACTGTCTGGCCCTTTGTGGAAAGTTTGACCCTTATCTTATATAACATAGGAATGCATCTCCACAATATTGCACTGTGTAGCTCTTACAGTTAATATTTTTAGCTATTCGAGTTAAATGTTGAAAGTGTTACCTTTTTTTTCCGCTAGCTTCAGAAAAGGGAGAAGTGGAAGTACAAGAAATGAAGTTTCTTGGATCGAACCTTTGAACTTTTACTTTCTGATGGGACTTTATCCCCTTGGGTTGAATCCAAAAGTTTTCATCTGGGCCTATGGAGAACATTTTCGAAGATTTTAATAGCAAGTGTTGAAAGTGCATGCCTACACAGAATTCCATGGGGCCACTCCTAAGACCGTTTGAACATAAATATAGAAGAATACAGTGTTTTGCACACTTTTGTAGTCTGAAAGCCTAGAGTGCAGTAGATGAGGTATAATCTGAATTGTTTTGGCATCACTGGCCTCCTCGAAAGCCTCCATGCGTTTGCACATCTGTGTCTGCAACAAGAAGGGATAATTGTTCAGCTCTGCTATTGCTGTTTATGAATCAGAAGAAAAAAAGGCAACAGAATAAACAAAATGTCATGTTCATACAAATCTTGATTAGGGTAAAATCATCTGGCTGGTATCGCCTGTGTACATCACCAACAGGGCTGCCAGCTCCTGAGGGGAGCCTCCCAGGTCCCCTGTCTTGGGTCTTCAAAGCTTGGAACAGCTTATTTGAAGGTTTAAACAAAAGCTAGATCTACCCAAAATAGTCAAGATCTAGTCTTTTGAGTCTTTTCTATTATTAACCAACTTGTCTTTAAGACTCCCTGAAGTCCCGGGGAGATGTCTGAATAACTGCAGCATCCATTATAGGGTGCTTACCAAAATACGCTTCATGGGCTTCCCTGGTGGCGCAGTGGTTGAGAGTCCGCCTGCCGATGCAGGGGACACGGGTTCGTGCCCCGGTCCGGGAAGATCCCACATGGCACGGAGCGGCTGGGCCCGTGAGCCATGGCCGCTGAGCCTGCGCGTCCGGAGGCTGTGCTCCGCAACGGGAGAGGCCACGACAGTGAGAGGCCCGCGTACCGCAAAAAAACCAACCAAACAAACAAAAAGAACAAAAAAAGCTTCATTAATATCTTCTTGAGCAGGGTTTCTCCACCCTAGCACTACTGACATTTGGGCCGCGGAGCGGCTGGGCCCGTGAGCCACGGCCGCTGGGCCTGCGCGTCCGGAGCCTGCGCTCCGCAACGGGAGAGGCCACGACAGTGAGAGGCCCGCGTACCGCAAAAAAACCAACCAAACAAACAAAAAGAACAAAAAAAGCTTCATTAATATCTTCTTGAGCAGGGTTTCTCCACCCTAGCACTACTGACATTTGGGGCCAGATCATTCTTTCTTATGAGTCCTGTGCACTGCAAGATGTTTAGCAGCCTGCCTAGCCTCTTTCCACTAGATGCCAATAGCACTCTCCCACTTGAGACAGCATCAAATGTCTCCAGACATTACCAAATGTACTCTAGGAGGCAAAATCACCCCAGTTGAGAACCACTGTTTCAGAGGATTATGAAAATCTGCTTCATTCCATAGTGCAATCAAAGGAGCTCTGAGGAGTATTAGGCCCTGAGAACAGAACCAGATTCAAAAGACTCAGAATCTGAGTTTAGGGACATAAAATGATTATCTGAAAAGTGAAAAATCTGGTTATGTATCCAGAGATTTCCAAAATACTCTTACATCTTTGCTTATAATGGAGATAAAAACAAAACGTCTGGTGGATTTTTCACCTGTTCTAATGTTTCACATGCTCTGTGGATGCAAAGGCTGAACCTTCACACCAGTGTCCTGGTCCCCATCACTCTCCATCCATTCATCCATCCAACAGATGTTGATTGAACACCTCCTGAGGACTTAGGAGGCTCTTTGCTGGGTGGAGAGGTCCAGGCCTCACAGAGTTACCTTTTGATAATGCAGTCTTTGTCTTTGGCTAGAAACATTTTATGGCTCCCCTCAGCCTAAAAAATACAGTAAAAATTAAAATTAAAATGAGGAATTTATAGTGTTTTTTTGTTATTTACTTCCCAACATCTATTCCATCTCCAGTGATTCATCGAAGTTAGTATTTCTTAATTCTGGATGTAAATTAGAACTTCTTGGGAAGATTTTTTAAGATACCAAGGCCTAAGTCAGACCAATCAATCAAATCTCTGTTGTTGGGCATCTTTGGGGGATTCAGATATGCAAACAGGATTAAGACCCAGTGATCTAAGCCATATATAGTCCAGTGATCTAAGCCATATATCGTCCAGTGATCTAAGCCATATATAGTCCAGTGATCTAAGTCATATACAGTCATCTCATTTCCTTTTGCCAATGGCTGCTTTAGGAAGGAGCACATGACATGGGCATCCTAATGGGATGTCTGTATGTATGGGAACATGATTCCAGGAAAATTTCCCTCACTTCAAAAAACTGATCATGGGGAAAATGACTATTTTCCCCCCAGGATGTTGTTAGATCTGGATATTTCATCTGCAAGGGCTGCAGCCCTCTGAAGTCAACACATGGAAGAGAAAAGAGACAAGAGACTTCATAGTACAATGCCTCAGCGAAGGTGTCCAGAGCCTAACTCCTCAGAACTTCTTGTTTCATTAGATAATAAATTGCCTTTTTAAAAAAAACAGTTTCAGTCCTCTGTCTCTTGCAACCAAAGCACCCTAACTTATACAATATCCCAGGATCTACTCAGTCCTCCCTGCCCCATCCTCTAAACCCCGTCAACTTGTCCACATAGGCACACACTGATGCTACAGCCACTTATGACTGTTGCTACCCTCTGGTGATATCTCCATAAATCTACTCATATTTTCTCCCTCAGTGAAATAACATCTTTTACTTCTAGTATTACAGTATAATCCTATCTTTTAGGGCACACTAACCTTCTATATAAATAGACAAAAAATATATAATTGATAAAACTCCATAGAAGTTAACTTCTTATTCACTTAATAGTCCAAAGATGTTTCTCTGATGTAATAAACCAGGAAACCAAACTTCTTCCATCTTGGGATTTCACTATTCCTAGAGTCTTGACATTTCCACTTGCTTGCAGCCGGCAGAATGACAGAGAGCTCAAAGAGGGAAAACACCCACTTCTGAAAAGCCACGGCTCAGAAACAGCACATATCACTGCTGCTCATATTTCATTGAGAAAAATTAGTCTCTTGGCCACATGTAACAGTAAAGGAAGCTGGGCATATAGCCTTGCTATGAGCCAAGGAAGAAAGGAAGCAGGGTTTCTGTGAACAGCTAGTGGTCTCAGCCACAAAAACCCCACGTCAGATCTTACCTCTCCCATCACCCAGCCAGACAGGATCTCTCTGTCTCTGGACCTGTGCATCCTGGGGGTAGCATTTAGCTGTGCTAGAATCATGAGTGACAGTTCCACCCAAATAGCATTTTTCTCCAACTAGATTCTAAGTTCTTTGAGAATAACAGCTATTTTTTATGGTCTCCTGTACCTTGGCTACAGTACTTAGCTTGGAAGGTTTATTCTGAAATGACAGTCCTCAAGCTTTAGATGCATCAGAATCACCTGAGCGCTTGTTATAGACTAGATTGCTAAGCCCCAGCACCAGAGTTTCTGACTCAGTTGGTCTAGGACAGGGCCTGGAAATTTGCATTTCTCACAAGTTCCTAGGTGATTCGGGTGATGTTGGAAAACCTCTGTCCTAGATTATACCAATTCTTAATTGATCTTGCAGTAGAGGCATGGATGTAGAAAACAAACTTATGGTTACCAGGGGATAAGGGAGGGGAGGGATAAATTGGATATTGGGACGGACATATACACACTGCTATATATAAAAGAGATAACTAATAAGAACCTGCTGTATAGTACATGGAACTCCACTCAATACTCTGAAATGGCCTATATAGGAAAAGAATATTTTAAAAAAGAGTGGATATATGTATATGTATAACTGATTCACTTTGCTGTACACCTGAAACTAACACAACATTGTGAATCAACTATACTCCAATAAAAATTTTTAAAAAAAAACAGTGAGGGGCACACTTCTGAAATTTTAGTAGTAGGAGGGCTTATGCTACCTTTTTAACCTGCTTCTCTCTTTCCTGCATGTTCCTTTTATTTGCACTTGTTTCTGACCCATCTTATCAGTGCAGAGAAGCCTGAGCAGATAACTTTTGGCCTTGTTTCTTTGTTTAAAAAGCATAGTTGGATTTAACAAAAAAGGAAGAATTTTAAACTCCATTTTGAAGAGTGACTTCAGTTAAAAGGTGTTAATCTAATTTTAAAACTCCTCAAATTTGTCCTGGGGAAAGGAAGAGAAAATACTAATAAATTCATGAGAAAAATGATTCTTTTGGATCATCGTTATTTGTCATGATAACTACAAAATTTCCAATAAGAAAAATGACAGGTCCTTTGAAGTGACAGAGAATATTGGTTATATTTTTTAAATTAATGTTTTTCAAGTATAGACTCATTACTGTTTTATGCCATACAACACTATTTTCTCTTGGGAAAAGTAACTGTATCACTGGATGCATAATTTTCTCTTTAAAATGATAAACACATTTTTAGTCTGACCAAACATTTCTGAAATTCTTACAAATTAATTGTCTTCCTTATATTTTCTGAAAGACACTGAGCACAATGATAAAAGATTTATGGGTCAGATGAGTTGCTGTGTCACAGGAAATTATGATAGGAGCCCGTTCACTTGAGTCATTTAAAATTTAAACTTTAAATTTTAAATGATTCAAGTTAACAGCCATAGCATTCAGCCTCACATAGCATTGGTGGGAAAGAGGAACAAGAGACATGCAAATCTGACTTCTCATAGAATTTGTCGAACCCTTCATTCTAAGCAACTAGATTCACCAAATTTCAACCCCATATTTGCTTATGACTTTTACAAGATTACAATAAGCCTAAAACGGAAGGAACTCCGAGGAAGTAACCATAGTGGAGGAGAGGAAACGTAGCCCCTTTCCTTATAAGTGAAAATTGGCTTATGAAGTTTTAGTATCAGGAGCAGAAAACTCAGAATTGCTGAAAATTGGAGACAAGTCCCAAGCAGCTTCCATGTTAAAGTAGATTCAGGCAGGCAAAATAACCTGGCATAATTAGAAGGGCCAACTGACTTTGGATTTTAAAAATATCTGTGTCTCTAATAAGCTCCATTGACATTATACCCGTGTCACCCATGAGGGGTGGAACTTTAAGTCAAGCAGAGTATGGCATAGAATAGTTGGCAGTAGAGAGTAAGGCCTGACAGCAATGGTTTTTTTGAGCAAGTAACTTTGATAAAGAGTGTGAGGAAAGACAAAGTTCCTAGCAAGTGAACTAGAGTTTCGGTCCCAAGCAGCATAACCACGGTGGATCCTGGGAAGGCAGAAGAGGCCATGAGAGCCCTGAAAGGTGGGATGGCGAGATGCATCATCTAAAGTACAACACTTCTGACAGCAAAAGTGGGTGCTACTAATAACCTCATCAAGACAATAGATGTAGACTGGAACTGTCTCAGTGAAACTCGGTTGTGTTTCCCTGACTGATAGGTGAAGGGGGACACTGGATGAACTGTGGGAGATTATGATAATCGAGAGGCAATTAAGGCAAACCTTAGTTCACTTGGTTGACCATCAGTCTAGTGATCATACCGCCTCCTGAACTCTCTGGACCAGTTTCAATCTTGATGTTTTAATTTTTTCCTTTTTTTTTTTTAAAATTGAAGTATAGTTGATTTACAGTGTTGTGTTAGTTTCATGTGTACAGCGAAGTGATTCAGTTATATATATATATCTATATATATATTCTTTTTCAGATTCTTTTCCCTTGTAGATTATTACAAGATATTGAATAGAGTTCCCTGTGCTATACTCTAGGTCTTTGTTGTTTATTTTATGTATAATAGTGTGTATATGTTAATCCCAAACCCCTAATTTATCCCTCCCCACCCCTTTCCCCTTTTGTAACCATAAGTTTGTTTCTTATGTCTGTGAGTCTACTTCTGCTTTGAAAATAGGTTTGTTTGTATCATTATTTTAGATTCCAAATATAAGCAATATCATATGATATTGATGTTTTAATTTTTAAATAAACATTATTATTTTTCCCATATTGTTAAAACCCTCAGACACCTCTTGATCGAACAATGTGTAAGAGAGGGTACTGCACAGGAGTCAGCATGGCCTTAGTACCCAGACAGGCCTCCCTTATCAGGAAGAGTGTTTCTACTGCTTTCTAGCTGTGTGACCTATCTTAACCTGTTTCCCCATCTGTAAAATAGGGACAAGAATAACTTCTTATTCTTGCTGTTGTAAGGATTGAATTAGATGGTGTATGCAAGTGTGTGGCATGGTGCTTGACATGTACTCAGTAACTCTTTCTAATAGCTCCCAGGCTATGAAATCTTTTAAACTTAGAAAAAAACAAACATATTTCATCAGTTTCTTTGTCCTAATTTATTCATTTATTCGGTGGATACTTATTAAACGCTTAATACATGCTACGTATTCTGCTAGGTATCAGCTGTAAAAAAACAAAATCATACTGGCCTCAACTCACAGAGGTTTCAGAATAATTAAGAATAAGAACAATGAGGGAACAGAATATCAAATTAGGAAACAGTTATATGTAAAATTCCAACTGAGATTTCTGCTACTGGACATACCTATCCTGTACCTTAAGAGAGTAAAATTTGACTGAGTCTTGGAGAACCAGACAGATTTTGTGTTGAAAAGATCATTTTGCTTGAGGTTTCAGAACAGAGTGGATGGGTTTCGGAGTGGCTGTGAATAGTCTATTTAACAGAACATCCCATTAGCCTAGGAAAGAGATTATTCTATTTTTTCCTCCAGAAAATAAAATGATGATACCATCAAACTTACAACGTGCTCATTAGATAGCAGTTTGTTTTGGGTTCATTGGACAAGGAAGCAGATTTATATCTTTTAAATTTATTTGTTAGGTAGATGCTCAAATGGATCTTATCCCACATGCTCACATTTAAAATGAATTTCCTTAGAACAGCATTACCTTATAACCACGTGCTATTTATTTAAAGGTAAACATTGTAACAGCAGAGGAAAAAATTAAAGCATAGGAGCTTAAAAGAAATATTTTTTAGTTTCTAAATATATTGCCCTACTGTACACAGAGTATATGAATTTTACATGGGCCGGGTTCTCAGAGAATCGTCCTATCTCGGACCTGTCTTCAGAATAAGTTCTTATGAAATCATTTTGAATTGTAGATTCCCCTTAGCAACTCTCTCGAGGAAACTCTCCATGGTCTTATAAGTTGGACAATGGCTTAATCTAACTTCCTATCCAGAACCAGGTGCATGGGATTGTTTTTCTTCAACCTCATTTACAAGTTTTAGCTCTCTTAACATTTAAACACATGAATGAAGACACTTTGCGGCCAGCGTTGAGACCATGTGGATTGTGGAGAAAGAGATGGGCAGACCCAGCTGCTGGGGAAGAGAACGGGGCAGGGCACATGACAATGCCGGGGAGGAAAGTACGTGCCAGTGGGGCATCTACTTACGTGCATCTTGCTAAATATCTATGTTATACAATGCCCATCCCAAAACATTCAAAAAAGAAACGGGTTCCAATGCAATGCTTCATAAAATGCTTAAGAAAAGAAAATGTGTACATTGGTGCTACGTATCTCTTCACACACTGTCGAGTGTGGGTCACTGATTGTCAAGAAGAAAGTGAGATTCTGAGAAAGAGTTTTTCCCTGCATTTCTTAGTCACGCCACAGTTGCAGTAAGATTCTGGATATCATGTGCCAGTTACACTTCTCATTTTAAAGACTTTTTAGCCTGCTGTTTTTAAACTTCTGAGGCAGACCTGGGTTTGAACTCTCCACTCCCTATCTGACCCTGGGCAAGATATTGAACCCTTTAAACTTCCATCTCTCAAGCAGCTAAAAATGAAGAAAGACACCTATCTTATAGGGCTGTTGAAAGAATTAAATGAGATAATCGCGAAGATTCTTCACAATAATGAGCACTATAAATTAATAATAAAAATAAATTGGACCTTAATAAACCAAGTGTTAGAAAACATATTTTTTATTACTAAAAATTGCCCCAGTATAACTTCTGATTAAGAATATAGCCACTATAAAATAGATAATCAACAAGGACATACTGTATAGCACAGGGAACTCTGCTCAATACTCTGTAATAACCTACATGGGAAAAGAATCTGAAAAAGAATAGATATATGTATATGTATAACTAAATCACTTTGCTGTGTACCTGAAACTAACACAACATTGTAAGTCAACTATACTCCAATATAAAATAAATGAATATAGCCACTAACTGACTTTTCATTCAAGGCGATAGACTATAAGCATTGTTTCTACTTTGTTCCCCATTGAATCCCCAGTGATTAAGACAGTTCTCAGAATATATTATATGCTAATAAATTATTTTTGAAGAATTATTGAGTGAATTGCCCAAGCTGAAAGAAACCTTCCTGTTTGATGAGGCAGCATCCATCCATGTAACAAACAACTGATCAACAAGCAGAGAACAAAAGAATCAGAAAGATACTCAAGTAGTCAGAGGCTATAACATTTCCTCAAAGGAACATGTGATAATATTTAATTGAGCAAATATTTAATTAAGAAATGGATAGAAGGGCTGATCAATAATTTATAGCTTTAAACCACTGTTCTAATGGGTATTATGTCTTTAGTAGTTTATCTATGAATAAAATTCCTCTGATTTCTTTCTATTTCCAGGTCAAAAATTCAGTGATATTAGACTCATAAGAGAAACAAAAAATCTCCTTTCCACATTTAGATCATTGTACTCATCTACAGCAGCTGACTGCTCTGTTGTCTTTGTAATGCATTGTCCATCAAGCCTCACCTGCGTGCAGGGCTCTCTCTACAGTGGTTAGAATGGTCTGGTTCTCCAATGGAGGTTATCACAAGTTCCATGGTGGATGCCAGGGCTGGCTTCCACATTTACCCTCATCTTGCTTCAACATGGAGGGCTCCAATTAACTTCAAAGACCTTTCCATGTGTAGAAAAACTCTGATGAAGTGGAACAGAATCTCACTGTATGTTTGAAGTTTGTAGGAATGTTAATGAGAAAAGATCATGATTATCATTGTGTAAAAAAAAAAAAAGCTAGTGTCTCGCTTTAGTCATATACACAATTTTTCGTTATCTGTCACAAATTCGTCCAAGATCTGCAGGGCTAAACAAATGCAACTCAGTAAGGTATCTTCTAGATTTATTTACAGTGAAAAACACCACATGTTTGATAACCATTCTTTAATTAGGAGAAGAGTTTGTAACTTTCCCTTTGTTTTCCATTTAAAACGCATTTGTTTTCCATTATGAATTAGTTTGTAGAAAGCACTGAACCAGAAATTTAACTGTAAGCAAAATGTGCTTTCACCTTAGTCCAGCACTGTTTGATAAAGTATGTTTCACAGGCAATTGTACCTATTATTTCCAGAGAGTATGGAAAAGTGCCCCCTCCCTCTCATTTCCCCTAAGGAATGTCTGCCTTAAGTGGAGGGAAGTATACAGAGTAATATAAGCTCTGCAAGAGTCTGTGGAACACTGAGAACATTGATATCAAACATACCAAATATATCCTTTAAGTTTGAAACTAATAGTCAGCAGGACATATATATTGGACACACTTTTGGTGCTGTTTGGAACTACTAATAGCATAGAACATAGACTCAGCATGTATTTTTCATCAAAAAGAAGATGGAGATGAATTATTACATGAGTAAAGTAGTTTTTTCATTTCTAAATGGGTTTTTATCTCTGGGCTCTGAGATGATTCAAAGAAGACAAATCAATGTGCCCAACATAAGCCTTGGGAGCACAGTGATGATGACACACTGGAAAGAACTGGAAACCAGGACAAAAGTAGGAAGACCTGAGGTCCCCTCTTGGATCTATCACTTACTACTCCCTGCTCCTGTACAGGTTGTTTAATCTCTTCAATCATTACACAGTCTGGTTGTAAGAGAAGAGAGGATATAAATGAAAGTGTATTAAAAACAATACGACTATTATTTTAACCAAGAAACTTTGCCCTAAGAGCAACCCATGAGCTTTTTCATAGATGTGCAGTTTTAGCCTAGAGGATTAAGTCTTATCCCTTGAAGAACTGGAAAGATAATCTAGGCTATAACTTGAAGTTGTGTTAGCATGATTGTTCACAAAAGTTTTTCATTTGAAATTTTGTCAGGTATATATGCTTCTTGGAATGAAATCTGTCCAGGAAGAAAACACAAAATTGAAAAGTATATGAACATGATTACAGACATTTTGAACTAAAATGGAACTTAGATGATAAAGAAAGAAAAAGTAATGAGAAATAAAAATAAAATTATTAAACATCTGCTATATGCAAGGCTCTGGAGTCAAAAAGATTCAAGTTCCAATCTTTTTCTGCCATTATTGTCTCTATAACTTTAGGCAAGTCATTTAAACCCTCTTAGCCTTAGGTTCCTTTTCGGTCATAGGTGAAGAACCTTTGTGAGATTTCAATCAGATGTCACATGTGAAGTACTTAGTGCAGTAGCTGTTACACAACATTCAATAAATAAAGTTGCTATTATTATCATCATTATTACTACTGGGCTGTATTGTTCTAAACAGTAAGCACTCAATGAGTAGTAACTGATCATGATAGATAAATGTCACATGACAGGATCTATATGAAAAGAAAGTTGAATGAAGGTACTACCAAATGGCAAGCTAAGCTACCAGAAAGGAAGGAATTAAAAGGTCAAATAATAGGAGTATGTTGATTAAAAGTCACCAAAGAAAGCACCAGAAAAAATAAACTGAGAGTAGATCAGGCATCAATTAGCTTTGTCCTATTTATTCTTTGTGGAAATAAGGGCTTAAATTCTCATCATCATTAATATAGAAAATCTTTAAATTTAGAATTTTTATTTTATAAGCTGTCTTATGCATTATCCCTTGGAAAGAAATGATTAAAATTTACATTCATTAACATACTATTATATAATATTTATATACATATAATTATAAAGCTTTTTTTTTTTTTTTTTTTTTTTTGCGGTACGCGGGCCTCTCACTGCTGTGGTCTCTCCTGTTGCGGAGCACAGGCTCCGGACGCGCAGGCTCAGCGGCCATGGCTCACGGGCCCAGCCGCTCCGCGGCACGTGGGATCTTACTAGACCGGGGCATGAACCTGCGTCCCATGCATCGGCAGGCGGACCCTCAACCACTGTGCCACCAGGGAAGCTCATAAAGCAATTTTTATATGCTGAACATTATTATAATATCTTGATTTTCTCCAGGTTATAAAGTACTTTGATCAATTTACATTCATACCTTAGAAGTGCTCATGGAACAAAATTATTGTTTGCTAAAATGTTTGCCTCCAAATAAAAAGATCTTTAATGCTTCTCTTTTTGGATGACCTCTAAGCTTTCCACTCAGGTGACAATGTTTTTCCAAATTTAGAGAGTTTAGAAATGGTCTTTTGGTTTCAAGATGGTGGAAAGATCACAGAGCAGTCTCCCTCCCTGTAACTTCTAGGGGGTTGCCAGCAATCCTTGGCTTGTAGCAGCAGCACTTCATTCTCTCCCTCTGTCATCACACAGCACCTCACGTGTCTGTCTCTTCTTATAAGGACACCAGATGTATATTAGATTAAGGAATCTCTCTACTCCAGTATGATCTCATCCTAACTAATTACATCTGCAATGACCCTGTTTCCAAATAACTTTATATTCTGAGGTGCTGGGGGTTAGGACTCCAATATATCTTTTGGGGGGACACAATTCAATCCATAACATATACCGTGTTCATGGAATGGAAGAGTCAGTATTGTTAAGATGCAATTCCCCCTAAATTGACCTATAGATCTCATGCAATCCCAATCAAAATCCAAGTAGACACTTTTTTTTTTAGAAAGTGACAACTTGAATTTAATATACAACGCAAAGTAACTAGAATTCACAAAACAATATTGAAAAAGAATAGAGTCAGAAGATCTATACTTCATGATTTTCAGACCTAGTATAAAGCTGCAGTAATCAAGAGAGTGTGCTGTTGGTAAAAGAACAGACAATTAGGCCATTAAAACAGAATGGAGAACACAGAAAAGTATACAATACTTTTTGGGTGAAATTATTTTTCACAAGAATATCAAAGCAATTCAATCTGGAAAAGCAAATTTTTCAACAAATGGTGCTGAAACAACTGGATATTTATATGGAAAAAATAACTTTATCCCTTTCTCACATCATACACAAAATTAATTCAAAGTGGATCATAAACTTAAATGTAAGAGCTAGAACTGTAAAGGAGTTTATTTTCACAGCCTTGGGGATCAATGATAATTTCTTAGAAAAGATATGGAAAGCACTAAATATACAAAATAACGTTGTTAAATTGAACTTCATCAAAATTTAAGACTTTGGTTATTAAATGAAACCACAAAAATCACTGAGTGGGAGAAAATATTCCCAATACACATCTGGCGAGACCTGTATCCATCATATATAAAGAACTCCTAAAATCAATAATAAAAAGACCAAAAACACCCCCTATTTTTTTAAAAAATGAGGAAGAAATAGTCTTTTTTTAAAAAGAAAAAAGGACAATAGGAAAGACAGCAAAAAAGAAATACGTATATCTAATAAGTGTATGAAAATGGGTTCAGCATCATTATTTGTCAGAAAACTGTAAATTAAAATGACAAAAGCATTCTACATCAAGTAATAGCAAGTTTAAAAGACTGGCAGTACTAAATTCTAGTGAAGATGCAGATCATCTGGAACTCTTTTATACTGCTTGTATGGGAGTAAAATGTTAAAACTTTAACATTTTTTGTAAAATTGTAAAACTTTAACATTTTTGTAAAACTGTTTGCCAGTTTCCTGAGCAGTAAAACATACATCTATCCTGTGAACCAGCATTCCACTCCTAGTTGTTTATGAAGAAAAATGAACACATGTGTCGATAGAAAACATTCTGAATAAATTTTCATACCAATATTATGCGTAACTGTCAAAAACTTTATGCCCAGGTAACCAACAACAGGAAAATCGATAAACAAACTAGGGAATATTCAGGTTATGGAATATTACTTAGTAACAAAAAAGAACAGACTACTGAGTATTCAATGAATATTAAATTTCAAACATAGAATACTGAGTAAAAGAAGTCAGACACAAAAAAATATATGTAGTATATGATTCCATTTATAAGAAGTTCTAAAACATGTAATAGAAAATAATCAATGATAATAACAACAACAGCAATAATAATAATAATAGTAAATAACCTTGCTTCCCTCTGCAAGGGAGATTGACTGAAAGGGGCACGATGGAACTTTCTGGAGTGATGGAAATAGGATATAGTTTACTCTTGATGTATCCAGTTTGATCCAGCTATTTACTTAAGATCTGTACACTTCACTGTAGGTAAATTATACCTTAGTTAAAAAAATAAAGGCTTGATAAATAACTTAAAATGATTCTGATCTTATAGAAGGTCATTAATGACCTTAAGCAGAATAGTTTCTGGAACACATGAACAAAGCATTGTTTCCCACTAGACTCTGGCTTCAGTAAAACCTGAGAATATGAGCTCTGAGATCATAGGATGAATATTGTTAAAATGCTGATGGGCAGAAGAGAAGATAAGGAGATTCTTTGGCATGAGGTCTCGCCAACTTTGTCAAAGAGCAGCATGGAATGGAAATGGAAGAGGGTAAAATTCCCTCCAAAATTAACTTTGCCTGATAAACAATTTTGTCTTGGCAGAGAATTCATCAACAACAGAAGCTTCATGATGGTCACCATCACTATCACCATCCTATGAGTTCTTGTAATCTCAGTCTCAAAAGCATTGATCTTACATGTCTTGAGTACGTCTGCTCTTTTCAAAGCGTGTCTTCCAAGAACCATAAGATTTCTCTGGACAAACGGGGTCATAACTCCATTTGAGGATTTCAGAGACAACCCACCCAGACAGCAATCCCACAGTGTGGTCAGATACTCTTGGTAGACAGGTAAAGTAAGAACTCAGGGATCTCAAGTCTTGGTTCACTCAGTTGTCCACCAAGCAGTCACATGCCAGGCATTCTGTTCGATGTTCAGGATGTAGTGATAAATGATATCTAGGGACATATAATTTAGAACAAGAAGGCTTGGGTAGCTGGTTTACAAACTGTGAACATGGGACTGTTAATCTCTATAAGTCTAGAGAAGAATGGAGGTAGGGTCTGAAAGAATAAGTAAAATATATAAATTGAAACAAATCCGAGGAGATTATGAAAGAATGAGCTTTTCTTTCTCTTATGTTTTTTCTTTCTTGTCTTCATCCATTCGCATATCCTACCACCACTCCAAGTCAACACTATCCACCACTGCACATTACGCAGACAACTAACGCTGCATTGTGATGAGTCAGGATTGGTGTTCTGATGGGAGCTGTGGGGTGGAGAGTCAGGTTAGGTATTCTGATGGGGAAAGAGGAGTGATAAGGGGAAAGATTTACAAGTTGAGAAACAGGATAAGGGGAAGAAATTATAATAATAGGTAGTGGCCTGAGATTTCTCCTTCCCTTCCCTCTACTTTTCTATTGTTATTTCCCATATTTTAAATATCTTTCCCAAGCTTTCAGAGTAAGGCACAACAGGGACTGGACAAAAAGGAACAGTATTGAGTCCAGGGCAGAAACCTGAGAGTTGTATTAGTGGGGCCAACCTCGGCCATGGGCCTATTTCTGGGGCAGGGCTGGCAGTGATCAATAGAGTTCATGGCAAGGTTAACAGGCCAAGAGGAAGAGGAGATATGAGAGGAAGAATGGCAGGGAGAGAAGAAGTATCACAGGAGTCACCATTGGGACACCATCGGGAAAGTAAGCCCTTAGCTGGGGTATATACATGGAAATACCTGTATGTGTATGCGATATATGTACGTGGTGATTCTAACATAGCGTTCGTAAGTCAAGGTATTCTTGTATAGACAGGTGACAACAAATGTTTCTAATATTTTTATTTTTCTCTTTTTATACACAACAGAACAGCTCTCAGACACTGATTGGCATTAGGTCATATGGCTTGGACATGGTTGCTATCTTTTAAAATGAGTCTATTTCTTTTGGGCTTAAAACTAAGCCAATTTTAATGGTTGAGGTTTTATATTCAATAGAATTTTTCCTAAAATTATTTGCAAATAATTTATAATTTAATGAAAATATAATTCCATGTGCTTTTTAAATTTGGGGAAAAATTCTCTCTCTCTCTCTCTCTCTCTCTCATTTTCAATTATCTATAAATAATAATAATTACACATATGTGTGGACAACAGAGAGAAAGGTCAATATTTTTTAACTCTATAGAAAAAACTTTAGAATTATGTAGTCATCTTTTAATAATTTTGTTTTTAATTTACATTGTGTACATATCTGTATGCCATCATGATCAGCATTTGTACTTACCACCATATCGTAAGTTTCCCCAGGACAGGAACTGTGTCTTATTCATCCTTCTGTGACCAGTGCCTCACTCATTCTTGAGTGGTATCCCTGAAATGGACAATGCAAGATTTGCAATGAAAGATATATTCTAAAATATTATAGAAGAAAAGAACTGTATCTACTGCCACTAGGGAAATGCAGATTAAAATGATGATGAGGTATCACTATATACCTAACAAAATGGCTAAAATAAAGAATACTCAGGGAGATCAGCTCAGTGCTTTGTGACCACCTAGAGGGGTGGGATAGGGAGGGTTGGAGGGAGATGCTAAAGGGAGGAGATATGGGGATATATGTATATGTATAGCTGATTCACTTTGTTATAAAGCAGAAGCTAACACACCATTGTAAAGCAATTATACTCCAATAAAGATGTTTAAAAAAAAATACTGACAATACCTAGAGGTGACAAGGAGAGTATGGAACTCTCATACCTTGCTGGTGAAATTGCAAAATGGAACAGCCATTGTGGCAAACAGTTTGGCAGTTTCTTATACATTTAAACATATGCTACTAATATGACCTCACAATCCTATTCTCGTGTATTTCCCTAAAACTCGTGTTCAAACAAAAACCTATACACGAATATTTGTAGCAACTCTATTCATAACAGCTAAAATGTGGAAATGATCAAAATATCCTTCATGGATGAATGGATAAACAGTGGTATGTCCATAATGGAATACTATTCAGCTGTAAAAAAGCAAACTACTGATCCCTTCAAAAATTTGGATGAATCTCAAAGGCATTATGTGAGTGAAAGAGCTAGTCTCAAAAGAGTACATACTGCATCATTCCATTCATACGACACTTTCAAAATGACGAAACTATATGACAGAATAGATCAGTGGTGCTTGGGATTGGGTTAGGAGGAGGGTGTGACTATAAAGCCTTAGCATGAGGTAGATTTTTGGCGTGATGGAACTGCTCTTATCCTGATTCAGCTAATGATTACACAAATCTATACATATGTTAAAATTCATAGAGCTCTACACCGAAAATAAAGTTCAATTTTACTGCACATTGATTTAAAAATAATAGTAAAACAACAAAAATAATAAAATTTAAAACAATAAAGAAATGTAAAATGTTTATAACTAGCCCTGGAAGTATAAACTAAACACCTCCAACCAGACTTCAACCCCTGGGAGACTGCTTTCTATGGGAAGATCACAAGTCTTCATATTGCGTCTCCTCCAACTCACAACAGACCCAGAAATGTGCCGTGATGGATAATTTTAGTTTCCCCTGGATTTGTGTGTTAGTCTCTGTGAGCAGATGGCTAGGTAATGGGCGCCATTTCTTGTGAACTTCCAATGCTGATCAGCCCCTAATAAAGCCTAATCTAAGAGGCGACTCGTATTACCCTATCGGTGAGTCCCCATGTGTCATTTTTACTGTGGACTGCCATCTTGTGCAGATCATATTACTTATGGAATTTTTCTCCTTACTTGGGATCCCTCTCACTGCTGTGGTCTCTCCTGTTGCGGAGCACAGGCTCCGGACGCGCAGGCTCAGCGGCCATGGCTCACGGGCCCAGCCGCTCCGCGGCACGTGGGATCTTCCTAGACCGGGGCATGAACCTGCGTCCCATGCATCGGCAGGCGGACCCTCAACCACTGTGCCACCAGGGAAGCTCATAAAGCAATTTTTATATGCTGAACATTATTATAATATCTTGATTTTCTCCAGGTTATAAAGTACTTTGATCAATTTACATTCATACCTTAGAAGTGCTCATGGAACAAAATTATTGTTTGCTAAAATGTTTGCCTCCAAATAAAAAGATCTTTAATGCTTCTCTTTTTGGATGACCTCTAAGCTTTCCACTCAGGTGACAATGTTTTTCCAAATTTAGAGAGTTTAGAAATGGTCTTTTGGTTTCAAGATGGTGGAAAGATCACAGAGCAGTCTCCCTCCCTGTAACTTCTAGGGGGTTGCCAGCAATCCTTGGCTTGTAGCAGCAGCACTTCATTCTCTCCCTCTGTCATCACACAGCACCTCACGTGTCTGTCTCTTCTTATAAGGACACCAGATGTATATTAGATTAAGGAATCTCTCTACTCCAGTATGATCTCATCCTAACTAATTACATCTGCAATGACCCTGTTTCCAAATAACTTTATATTCTGAGGTGCTGGGGGTTAGGACTCCAATATATCTTTTGGGGGGACACAATTCAATCCATAACATATACCGTGTTCATGGAATGGAAGAGTCAGTATTGTTAAGATGCAATTCCCCCTAAATTGACCTATAGATCTCATGCAATCCCAATCAAAATCCAAGTAGACACTTTTTTTTTTAGAAAGTGACAACTTGAATTTAATATACAACGCAAAGTAACTAGAATTCACAAAACAATATTGAAAAAGAATAGAGTCAGAAGATCTATACTTCATGATTTTCAGACCTAGTATAAAGCTGCAGTAATCAAGAGAGTGTGCTGTTGGTAAAAGAACAGACAATTAGGCCATTAAAACAGAATGGAGAACACAGAAAAGTATACAATACTTTTTGGGTGAAATTATTTTTCACAAGAATATCAAAGCAATTCAATCTGGAAAAGCAAATTTTTCAACAAATGGTGCTGAAACAACTGGATATTTATATGGAAAAAATAACTTTATCCCTTTCTCACATCATACACAAAATTAATTCAAAGTGGATCATAAACTTAAATGTAAGAGCTAGAACTGTAAAGGAGTTTATTTTCACAGCCTTGGGGATCAATGATAATTTCTTAGAAAAGATATGGAAAGCACTAAATATACAAAATAACGTTGTTAAATTGAACTTCATCAAAATTTAAGACTTTGGTTATTAAATGAAACCACAAAAATCACTGAGTGGGAGAAAATATTCCCAATACACATCTGGCGAGACCTGTATCCATCATATATAAAGAACTCCTAAAATCAATAATAAAAAGACCAAAAACACCCCCTATTTTTTTAAAAAATGAGGAAGAAATAGTCTTTTTTTAAAAAGAAAAAAGGACAATAGGAAAGACAGCAAAAAAGAAATACGTATATCTAATAAGTGTATGAAAATGGGTTCAGCATCATTATTTGTCAGAAAACTGTAAATTAAAATGACAAAAGCATTCTACATCAAGTAATAGCAAGTTTAAAAGACTGGCAGTACTAAATTCTAGTGAAGATGCAGATCATCTGGAACTCTTTTATACTGCTTGTATGGGAGTAAAATGTTAAAACTTTAACATTTTTTGTAAAATTGTAAAACTTTAACATTTTTGTAAAACTGTTTGCCAGTTTCCTGAGCAGTAAAACATACATCTATCCTGTGAACCAGCATTCCACTCCTAGTTGTTTATGAAGAAAAATGAACACATGTGTCGATAGAAAACATTCTGAATAAATTTTCATACCAATTTTATTCGTAACTGTCAAAAACTTTATGCCCAGGTATCCATCAACAGGAAAATCGATAAACAAACTAGGGAATATTCAGGTTATGGAATATTACTTAGTAACAAAAAAGAACAGACTACTGAGTATTCAATGAATATTAAATTTCAAACATAGAATACTGAGTAAAAGAAGTCAGACACAAAAAAATATATGTAGTATATGATTCCATTTATAAGAAGTTCTAAAACATGTAATAGAAAATAATCAATGATAATAACAACAACAGCAATAATAATAATAATAGTAAATAACCTTGCTTCCCTCTGCAAGGGAGATTGACTGAAAGGGGCACGATGGAACTTTCTGGAGTGATGGAAATAGGATATAGTTTACTCTTGATGTATCCAGTTTGATCCAGCTATTTACTTAAGATCTGTACACTTCACTGTAGGTAAATTATACCTTAGTTAAAAAAATAAAGGCTTGATAAATAACTTAAAATGATTCTGATCTTATAGAAGGTCATTAATGACCTTAAGCAGAATAGTTTCTGGAACACATGAACAAAGCATTGTTTCCCACTAGACTCTGGCTTCAGTAAAACCTGAGAATATGAGCTCTGAGATCATAGGATGAATATTGTTAAAATGCTGATGGGCAGAAGAGAAGATAAGGAGATTCTTTGGCATGAGGTCTCGCCAACTTTGTCAAAGAGCAGCATGGAATGGAAATGGAAGAGGGTAAAATTCCCTCCAAAATTAACTTTGCCTGATAAACAATTTTGTCTTGGCAGAGAATTCATCAACAACAGAAGCTTCATGACGGTCACCATCACTATCACCATCCTATGAGTTCTTGTAATCTCAGTCTCAAAAGCATTGATCTTACATGTCTTGAGTACGTCTGCTCTTTTCAAAGCGTGTCTTCCAAGAACCATAAGATTTCTCTGGACAAACGGGGTCATAACTCCATTTGAGGATTTCAGAGACAACCCACCCAGACAGCAATCCCACAGTGTGGTCAGATACTCTTGGTAGACAGGTAAAGTAAGAACTCAGGGATCTCAAGTCTTGGTTCACTCAGTTGTCCACCAAGCAGTCACATGCCAGGCATTCTGTTCGATGTTCAGGATGTAGTGATAAATGATATCTAGGGACATATAATTTAGAACAAGAAGGCTTGGGTAGCTGGTTTACAAACTGTGAACATGGGACTGTTAATCTCTATAAGTCTAGAGAAGAATGGAGGTAGGGTCTGAAAGAATAAGTAAAATATATAAATTGAAACAAATCCGAGGAGATTATGAAAGAATGAGCTTTTCTTTCTCTTATGTTTTTTCTTTCTTGTCTTCATCCATTCGCATATCCTACCACCACTCCAAGTCAACACTATCCACCACTGCACATTACGCAGACAACTAACGCTGCATTGTGATGAGTCAGGATTGGTGTTCTGATGGGAGCTGTGGGGTGGAGAGTCAGGTTAGGTATTCTGATGGGGAAAGAGGAGTGATAAGGGGAAAGATTTACAAGTTGAGAAACAGGATAAGGGGAAGAAATTATAATAATAGGTAGTGGCCTGAGATTTCTCCTTCCCTTCCCTCTACTTTTCTATTGTTATTTCCCATATTTTAAATATCTTTCCCAAGCTTTCAGAGTAAGGCACAACAGGGACTGGACAAAAAGGAACAGTATTGAGTCCAGGGCAGAAACCTGAGAGTTGTATTAGTGGGGCCAACCTCGGCCACGGGCCTATTTCTGGGGCAGGGCTGGCAGTGATCAATAGAGTTCATGGCAAGGTTAACAGGCCAAGAGGAAGAGGAGATATGAGAGGAAGAATGGCAGGGAGAGAAGAAGTATCACAGGAGTCACCATTGGGACACCATCGGGAAAGTAAGCCCTTAGCTGGGGTATATACATGGAAATACCTGTATGTGTATGCGATATATGTACGTGGTGATTCTAACATAGCGTTCGTAAGTCAAGGTATTCTTGTATAGACAGGTGACAACAAATGTTTCTAATATTTTTATTTTTCTCTTTTTATACACAACAGAACAGCTCTCAGACACTGATTGGCATTAGGTCATATGGCTTGGACATGGTTGCTATCTTTTAAAATGAGTCTATTTCTTTTGGGCTTAAAACTAAGCCAATTTTAATGGTTGAGGTTTTATATTCAATAGAATTTTTCCTAAAATTATTTGCAAATAATTTATAATTTAATGAAAATATAATTCCATGTGCTTTTTAAATTTGGGGAAAAATTCTCTCTCTCTCTCTCTCTCTCTCTCTCATTTTCAATTATCTATAAATAATAATAATTACACATATGTGTGGACAACAGAGAGAAAGGTCAATATTTTTTAACTCTATAGAAAAAACTTTAGAATTATGTAGTCATCTTTTAATAATTTTGTTTTTAATTTACATTGTGTACATATCTGTATGCCATCATGATCAGCATTTGTACTTACCACCATATCGTAAGTTTCCCCAGGACAGGAACTGTGTCTTATTCATCCTTCTGTGACCAGTGCCTCACTCATTCTTGAGTGGTATCCCTGAAATGGACAATGCAAGATTTGCAATGAAAGATATATTCTAAAATATTATAGAAGAAAAGAACTGTATCTACTGCCACTAGGGAAATGCAGATTAAAATGATGATGAGGTATCACTATATACCTAACAAAATGGCTAAAATAAAGAATACTCAGGGAGATCAGCTCAGTGCTTTGTGACCACCTAGAGGGGTGGGATAGGGAGGGTTGGAGGGAGATGCTAAAGGGAGGAGATATGGGGATATATGTATATGTATAGCTGATTCACTTTGTTATAAAGCAGAAGCTAACACACCATTGTAAAGCAATTATACTCCAATAAAGATGTTTAAAAAAAAAATACTGACAATACCTAGAGGTGACAAGGAGAGTATGGAACTCTCATACCTTGCTGGTGAAATTGCAAAATGGAACAGCCATTGTGGCAAACAGTTTGGCAGTTTCTTATACATTTAAACATATGCTACTAATATGACCTCACAATCCTATTCTCGTGTATTTCCCTAAAACTCGTGTTCAAACAAAAACCTATACACGAATATTTGTAGCAACTCTATTCATAACAGCTAAAATGTGGAAATGATCAAAATATCCTTCATGGATGAATGGATAAACAGTGGTATGTCCATAATGGAATACTATTCAGCTGTAAAAAAGCAAACTACTGATCCCTTCAAAAATTTGGATGAATCTCAAAGGCATTATGTGAGTGAAAGAGCTAGTCTCAAAAGAGTACATACTGCATCATTCCATTCATACGACACTTTCAAAATGACGAAACTATATGACAGAATAGATCAGTGGTGCTTGGGATTGGGTTAGGAGGAGGGTGTGACTATAAAGCCTTAGCATGAGGTAGATTTTTGGCGTGATGGAACTGCTCTTATCCTGATTCAGCTAATGATTACACAAATCTATACATATGTTAAAATTCATAGAGCTCTACACCGAAAATAAAGTTCAATTTTACTGCACATTGATTTAAAAATAATAGTAAAACAACAAAAATAATAAAATTTAAAACAAAGAAATGTAAAATGTTTATAACTAGCCCTGGAAGTATAAACTAAACACCTCCAACCAGACTTCAACCCCTGGGAGACTGCTTTCTATGGGAAGATCACAAGTCTTCATATTGCGTCTCCTCCAACTCACAACAGACCCAGAAATGTGCCGTGATGGATAATTTTAGTTTCCCCTGGATTTGTGTGTTAGTCTCTGTGAGCAGATGGCTAGGTAATGGGCGCCATTTCTTGTGAACTTCCAATGCTGATCAGCCCCTAATAAAGCCTAATCTAAGAGGCGACTCGTATTACCCTATCGGTGAGTCCCCATGTGTCATTTTTACTGTGGACTGCCATCTTGTGCAGATCATATTACTTATGGAATTTTTCTCCTTACTTGGGATCTAGAGTCTAGACTGTGACGTCTGTATGAATTAACATGTTTCTTTGTGAGCCGTGCGCGTTTGAGCTTGCGTGGTGTCTGTGGTGTGTGCGCATGCGCCGAAGAGCCAGATTCATCATTTGGCACCTACAACTGTTTTGGGTCCCCAGCCCTTCACTGAAGTCTGAGACTGCTCCTACATTAGCACTGTGTGACAAAGGAGTAAAAATGCAAGAGTGGCAGCAAGGGAATGTGTGGACCGCTCCACACCCACCCTTGCATGGATGCCACATAGGGAGCGAGGTGCAGGATGGCTAGGTGGTCCATGGTGACAAGGTGAACAGAGCCAGAACCACAGACGGCTGTCAGTCACTGCTTCCAAGAGCTGACCAGAGACACTCTTTCATTCCTAAAACACACAGAGCGGCATTTCTCAAGGAGCTGTCTACAGACCTGAGGACTTACACTTTAAGATTCCTAGGCCTTACTTCAGACACGCTGAATCAGAATATCTGGGGGTGGAACCCAGAAATCTGCCTTTCAAAAATATAGCTCCCAGGCAATTCTCATGCAGCATAAATCTTGAGATTTTATCCTCAAGGCGACCCTTGAAAGTGAGTCCGTAGGCTGACCCTTGGCCAGCTCTTCCTCTTTCTCCTCTTTCTCTTTTTCCTCCTTTCTTCTTCTCCCCCTCCTCATTATTATTGTGATTATTATTACCACCGTTATCTTTACGGGAGGAATGAGAAGGGTGGGGCTTTTTCCACCACAGGCTAATTTACTTATGAGTCAAACATTTTAAAAGAACTATAAAAAGTGATATTGCCCAGGACCCTCCCTGTACTCTAATTAGGGATAAAAAATGACTGTACTGCAGGCCCCCCAAAGAGAACACCATCTCATTCATTAGAGATGCTGCCACCACGGAAGCATCACTTACCTCTACAAAGTCGCAAAGAAAGTTTCTCCCCTGGTGAAGGAGGTGCACATTGGTTATGTGAACCAATAAATGTATCTGTCAGTAAGAAGAGCAGGAAGGAGTCACTTTACGTGTATTTTTGTGTGCAGTCATTTTCAAAAATTGTTTCATGCCTCATGTATATTGTTATAATACATGAATATTTCATAATCTGGAACATTTCCCAAATATTTTGGATTCGTAATACCACTTTTTTTAACCTTCAAAACCCATCTTCACTCTTCTGAGTGACTCAGGTTATAAACTTCAACAATATTCACGGTAGTTTTACTACATTTTTTTAACTTGATGTTTTATGCTTTTTATTTTATTTGTTTATTTTTCAGGTGTTCTTTATTTTTTCTTTAGTTTTTAATTTTTTTCTTTTTTTAACAGCTTTATTGGAGTATAACTGCCTTACAGTGGTGTGTTAGTTTCTGCTTTATAACAAAGTGAATCAGCTATACATACCTCGTAGAGATATGCTTTTTAATGGTCAAAATGTACCCTTGGTCTTGACAGGAGAAAAGTAATAAAAATATGAAACAACTGACCTCACACAGGAAGGAAAAGTGTATCTCTTCTAAATGTGTAGGAGTTTCCTAAGTCAATTTTGAAATTCTTCATTATTACAATCTGCTCTATTTATATTAATATGAATCATCCATTGTGTTCAGTTCTCTTAGAAATCTAGAGCATGAGAGAAAGCTTTTCAAAATCACTTTGGAGGAAATTTTCTTTACTTTAATATTCTTATATGTTTAAAACCTATTGGGTTAGAGACTTCGTTTAGAGACATTTGTTTGACTTTGAAATTACATCCTTATGTGTTAGAATTTTGACATATTTGCTGACCTCCTCTTACGCACTCCATAAACAATAGTGAGTGGATAATATTTTTTACACAATTAAAAAAAATTCACATGTATCAAAAGCCAGACGCTGAACATAAAATAACTCTCCTCATAACACCCTAACTTTCTACTTATTCCCATTTTACAGATAGAAATACTGATGTTCAAAGCCAGTATTTGAAGTTAAACAACTTGCCTAAACTCCTATAACCAGGGAGGGAAGCAGCTGGACCACAAGCTGAGGTCTGCATGACCCCAAAGCTTTTATTCTTCCCAATGTTCCAAGGACTGCTCGACTGCAGGTAAAATAATGCTGAAGCGAATAGGCCTACTCCGTGGCAAATTCGCTTCAATGCATCATTTTGAAACGAATGTCCAAAGCTTTAAAATAATTTTTAAAATTTGATAAGTATTATTCTATCATGGTAATTGAAGAAATGATGGAAATACCACGTACTGTCTTTTATGGATATCACTCTGGAGAAAAAGTAAAGAATAAAAAAGCACAAGTAGTGTCTTCCTTAGGCTTTCTTAAGTTCTATTAAAAATGTCCTCTAATTTACATAATATTTTCTATTTTTTGAAATAGAAGAACATAATTTTAATAAACATTTTATAAAATTAAGAATTTCAGCATTCAATTTTATACCTAAGAGCAGAAATAATTTGGAAGAGTATGACCTGTCTGAGCACTGACAATTACCCTCCCTCTGACTTTTTGACCTTTTGAAATTGTTTTATTAGTAATTATTGCAATGCTACTTCTAATAACAAAAATGATGGCTCTGGGGACAGTTTTGTTTTAACATAGTTTTATCATATATCTTATCACATGTTTTTAAATTATGAGATCATTTTCAGAAGATAAAGCACACACGCTGTGGCTTTCACAGTGGATCCCTTCCTCTGTCAGGGACCTTATGATTGAACTTGAGGAAGGTGGGGTCCACCTGGATGTAAGTCTTGGGTCTCAGCCTTGGAGACAGTGAAGATCCTCTCCCTACTTAATTCCCCTCCTCCTCAGATCAAGGCAACACAGAGATAAACCTATAACTTGAGACTTCAGAGTATCTATTTGCTGTCCAAAGTCCTTCCTATTTCTAAAAAATCTGTAATGTTTTGATTTTATTTACAAATTTCTAATCACGTTAGTATACCTTTAAAGTAGTAGATTAAATAACTAAAAGGTGGCTACACAGCAAGCGAGTGGTGGAGTTGGAATTTTCACCCAAGTTCGTCCAACTGCAAAGCCTGTTCACTTCAGGGGAGATTCTCTGCTTTTGTGATTACTTCCAGTCCTTGCATGCTATGATTTTACTAAATCCAGGGAATATTTTGAATTTGTCTTTTTTTTTTTTTTTTTTTTTTTTTTTTTGTGGTACGCGGGCCTCTCACTGTTGTGGCCTCTCCCGTCACGGAGCACAGGCTCCGGACGC
>NC_041220.1:26590691-26603003 GCF_002837175.3 Physeter macrocephalus | reverse complement strand
CCTGCATCGGCAGGCGGACGCGCAACCACTGCGCCACCAGGGAAGCCCCTGAATTTGTCATTTTTATCTAATAAATTCCTGATGTCAGCTTGTTGTCTAGGATTTGCCTCTTTCTCTGAAATGCCAAGTGATGAAAAATAGTCAGTCAAGGTTCCAGACTCAATAACCAACATTTAAAGCATATTAAATAATAAAATAATTCACATGAGCTGAGGACAGGGAGTGGGAAAAGGCAGAAATATTATAAAATTTGTTTAAAGCACCAACTGCTTTTATTTCAACCCAGAAATGTTGGGTTTTCAATCGTGGTATAACTCTTTGGTCCATTTAGGCTTTAGTTGGCTAGTTTGATGGTTTTTTAAAAAATTTTTTTATTTCATTTATTTATTTATTTATTTTACAAAAAGTAGAATTGATAAGTTCTGCCCAGAGGTAGGCTTTTGTCAAAAGGCTATATAAAAATAATATCCTTATTTTTTTAAACTGGTTTTGTATGTTTTCAGTTCTTTAGACTCCAAAGTTTAAGAGATCTAAAAGAAAAATTATTTCCAATGGAGGATGAATTCTTGCAATAGAAAAAAGAATGCATTCCGCTAAGATATGTAATACAGGAAAGAGAGAGGTTATGCCGCGCTCAGACTGAGGCGGCACACGGCTGATGATATGGTAACCAGTTTCAAAATGCAGTCTTGTCAACCAGGTTGCTTCTGGCTGAAGCAGTTTAACATTGTTTTCTAACTAGAAAATCCAAACAATATGTCTCAATAAATCTATGAATGTCACCAGTTTCAAAATTTTTTTTAAACACTGTGTTCTGGTGTTCATTTCTCTTTTACTATCTGTGTTTATGTCTCATTAGGCTTTACAGGAAACCTGCTACTTGTTTATATTGCTGTGCCTTAGGAAAAGACAGAGACAACATCTTTTCTAAAACAATTTCACATTTTTAAGTCTCATATTATAGCTCCCTAAAAATTACCTTTGTAAATATTTTTAAAAGTTCCATCACTTCAAATGAGTAGTCATTAATCCAGTTTGAATCTCTTTTAAAAATCTAATTGAAAGAACCAAAGCCATATTGGAGAGTTTCACTTAATTTCATAATAATTTTGGAAAATATTCTATACTTGTTTCAGGAGAAAACTATAGCAGAATTCCAGCAGAAATAAAGTGAAATCAAGGACAAGTAATTTTTCTGATTAATTAGATACTTATTAAAGCATCTTTCATCTAAGATATTGCTCTATCTTTCTGTGATACAGATGTTTCTTTTTTTCTAATAACTTCCTATCATCTTCCTAGTTTGCTTCTACTTGGATCCGGTCATTTTAGCCTATCACCAAACCTAATAAACAGCCGTATTCAACATGTGTATACGTGTTTTTCTGTGTTTACGTGTTTTTCTGTGTTTACGCATTCATATCCTTTTTTTCACTTTTTCTTTATTTACTTCCGTGTTTGTCTCTTTTCATGTATTTTATACTCTGTGAAGAAAAGGGACTTCATCTTTCCTTGACCTTAAAAATTTCAGCTTAAAAACTTGTCTATATATGGTGTTCTCTACATCCCTTACTAATTGATTTAAAAAGAAAAAAAAATACTCCATATTCTTCAACTAGCAGAAGTCAAGCAAGGAAAAGGCCACCCACCTTATCACAAGAAACTTTACCATCACCTTTAATCACTTGGTAACATCCTTACTTTTTCCTTGCTAGGTTAATGTTGGGGTAGTCTTCCAAGCAAGAAGGCACAGTAACTATTACAGGTGCAAGCTATTTTAAAGCAAATATAAATTAAAACACAGAATTACATTTAAAATCCATAAGAATTCTAATTTCACATACACACACACACAATGTGTTGTCAGTCACGCAAGCTTATGTAATATAAACCCTGCTAAAACTCAGCTAGTTTTGTTCTCTTTAAGATGGATAATGTGTTAGCAATATAATAGAGGGATTTTGTGCCACGTAAACCAAGAATTTAGAATGCAAACCCTTGGACCCACAGGATAGGTTTGTTTTATCTGAGCTTGGAAGAAAAGGACCTATGAAAACAAACCAGTTTGCTTCCAATCCAAATTATCAACTGGAGAGATTCTTCAACAGAATACCAGAAACAGATGTGAATGTCTTTTCTCCATGACTGCAGGCCAGTAAATGATTTCTTGCCATTTTATCCCTTTATGATAAAACCTCAAGCTCCCATCCACACCAGGAAAGAGGAAAACCCCAGAAGAAATATGATACCATTTAGCTCAACATTTTTTTTCATCTTCCCTGTAGATACTGGATGCGTTACCAGGTCTCTTGACTGTGGATTTTACACTGACAGTGTTTTTAAGATATCGCCTCATTAGGACATATTTTCTTCAGTCTGCAAGAGGAACTTGGTTGCTGAGTTTTGAAGAATTAATACATTAAGCATCTTTCCACTTTTAAAAGGGAGTGGGCTCATGTAGTAATGAAGTGATGTACAAAAATGACTGAATTTTCTTTTGAGAGTGATTTATTATTCTGGAGTCTGTATTTTCCAGGAAGAGCAAACGTGCTAACTTCTGAATCTTTGGAAGCCTGAGTTCAAATCTGGCCTGTAATAAGCAACAAGCAACAATGTTTGTCATGGTCTCAAACTATTCTCTGGGTTTCTACATCATCATACCCCACGCACAACTCAACACCAGTAACACAACTGGAAACATCTGCTGGACAAAAATCCCAGACTTGGGAGGAGAGGACAGCCAAATACTCTCAATATCTCACTATTAGAAAACCAAAACTTACTGCTGGTGTTCAAAAGCGAAGTCAGGAAACTATTTGAGATTCACATAGATTATGAGAAGCTAATCAAAGGGTTCTAGAATTCTTTAGAGAAATCTGGATTTTTTTTTTTTTTTTTTACTGCACTGTTTACTTACATTTACAACTATCTGCTCACTTGGGTGGACCCCTCTCTGAAACTAAATTTGTGGAGGTGTATCACCTCAAAAAACACATAGGTTGTGGATTTCAAAAATGGTGCAAAATGTCGTAGGTCCTTGTGAACTTAAACACAGCCACAGATGTCCTGGAAGATGGAAAAGGGTTGTTAAAACACCACAGGATAGAATGGTCACAGTTTCAAGCTACATGGAATCATTTTCAGCAACCTTATTGTCTTGTTTTTAGCAACCCACTTCCCCCTGCATCCTCCATCCTTAAAAAAAAAAGAAAGAAAAAAATTAAAATCTTTGGATAACGGATGGAGGACATTTAAAGTAAATATTAAACCTAAAATCATTTCCTGAGAGTATTTTTTTAAGTCTGTTATTTGCCTTAGGTACGAAGTTCATCATCTTACATAAGAGCAAGTGTATGTGGATGGACCAAGGGTGTGTATAGGACCAAGGGTAGAGTAGAAAAGAGTGCAAACTTGGAAAATAGTTTCACGCAAAGGAATACACCAAAAACCATCTTTAAGAAGATATAAAAGTGATCAGCTGTTGTACCTGAGGGAGAAACTACGAGCAGAGGTGCGGCAAGGTCGTAGGGGAAAATGGTGGCAAGGTGAGTTCAAAGGCACCCACACTCGCATGCCAAGTTCCTCCTACTTAGGTTGACGGCAGGGTTGGACAGCAGCATCCTCTTTTCTGTGGACACAGTTTGGCTTGGAATCTGACTGGAAGCACAGAGCAAAGACACACGGTATCAACGTCTCTCCCCCGGCATGGGCAAAGTAGAGAGAAACAGAGATACAGAGTAACTAACTGCAGGGTTTAGTCCGTCAAAGGGCCTCCCACCAAATTCCTGTTGCTCCATGGCAAGCCCAAAGGCAAGAATGACCCAGGCCCCAAACAGACTGGGGTGGAAGCCCGAGATGCAAAGGGAAGGGACAAAGCAGTTTGGTGATCCCAGACTGAAATTGAATAGCAGACACTGGTTCCTGGCTTCCCGGCAAAATCTGATCATAAAATCTAAGGAATTTTAGAGCTATAGGAATGGAAAACACTTAGTCTTGTCTTGTAACTTTTTGCTCAAGGATACTCACTGGAGAAAAGGGCAGAGACCAGATCCAGAATCTAGTCTCCATCTCCAAGTTCAGAGCTGTTTCCCCCACCCTGTCATGCTTGTGTAAGTTAATGGACATTGAATGGGTCAGACCAATGGCGGTCCTGGCCAAGCCTCTGGCTAGTGCAAGATGGCTCTGAGCTTTGAAGTTTCAAGTAAGTTGGGGGCCCACAGCCCTAAAGGTCTCATCTGCTTATTTTGGTTTCCTTTGGGTGTACTGGATTGTGCCTGTTTTCCATAGCTTTAGGAAGCTGATAAAAATTGTAGTTTAAGAAAGAAAAATGCATAAAGAATGCTGAGAAAAGGAAAAACCATACCACAGAAATGGTTTCAGAAAAATTAGTTTGCTGACTGTGCATTTGCTGCTATAAAGCCTACGATAAAGTGATGACTGAATGTAACATTTCCCCAAGTATTCTATGAAAATTCCCATCTATTCCACGTGGATGATCAGGGAAAACTTCTCTTGGGTAGCTGTGTACCCCTAAAATGCAAGGAAAATAAAAAGAAGCTTAGGGCTTCCCTGGTGGCGCAGTGGTTGGGAGTCCGCCTGCCGATGCAGGGGAACCGGGTTCGTGCCCCGGTCCGGGAAGATCCCACATGGCGCGGAGCGGCTGGGCCCGTGAGCCATGGCCGCTGAGCCTGCGCGTCCGGAGCCTGTGCTCCGCAACCGGCGAGGCCTCAACAGTGAGAGGCCCGCATACCGCAAGAAAAAAAAAGAAAAAAAAAAAAAGAAGCTTAAATTATCTGTCTTCTTAATTAGGTAAGTCAAAGAATGATAGGTGTAGAAGAATCCTAAAACTCTTCCCTATACTGTAATGAAGTTTTCACTAGAAGGAGGCAAAGTAAAGAAATGTATTAGGTTTTTGCAAAAAGCTAAGTTTTTCCTAATTTCAAACATCTTATTTCCAGGCAGCAAAATGTTATTTCATTTTGGAAATATGGAAGGTAATAGATAGCAGACTTATTTTTACTGCTATACTCAGCAAAATAAAACACTAACATTTCCATTTAATAGTAATGTAACATCTCTGACTTTCAATTTCCTTACTTATAAGGGCAATAATAATCATTTTCCTATCATCCTTATAAAGGTTTCGTGAGGATCAATTAAAATAATGAATGTAAGAGTAATGTACATGAATTTATGTATGTAACTACTTAATATAAACTTGTCAATTACCTTTATTGTTATGGCAACCAATTAACCGTGTACTGTAAGCAAAGGGAAGCAATGGAAACTTTCTAGTTGAGACGACGAATAGAAATTTATTCTATGGTATAGAATAGATTTAACTCCATTGTGGGGATAAACGCTGTTGGGCATTTTTAGTTAAAGGTCATCTGGAAAAGTTTCATGGAGACTATGCATTCTGGGAACGTTTTGGATTTGTCTTTAGAGGTGGGGGGGTTGCTTTACCACTGACAGAAACTCAAGTGTAAAGATAAAGAGATAGAAATAAGCAAACTTATAGTGGGGGGATGGTGAAGGACTGGTCCAGTTGAAGGGGGAAGTTCAATTTCAGGAGAGAGAAGTGGAAGATGAATTTCAGCACACTCACTGAAGCCAAATGATGACGCAATGAAATCCAAACTTGGGCATTGGTAGCTGCCCTGAAAAACAATAAGGGGTCATTGACAGTTCTAACGTTGGAGGGGAAAGAAGTGGCATGTAGAAAGTGATGTACATAATTATCATATAGGACACGGAGTCTCCTAAATTGAGTGTAGATGAAGAACCCGTAGAGAGCTCAAAAGGTCTCATCTTTAGAAGATAGGATGAGAAATATATACAGAAAAAGAGTCTACTAAGGATCTAAGAAGTAACTGATCCAGGACGACAATGGGAGGAAAGAATTTAAAAAGGGCTTAGACCAGAGTTTAAATCATATAAGAATTTTTTTTAAAAGTCACTAGAACTTCCACAGCTTTTTCAGGATACAAGCTCTATGCCCAGTCCTCAGACAGAAGCCAAACCAACAAACTCTTGATATTTGACTTGTTTGGTGTATTTTTCCAATAAATATGTTCTCCAAAAGACCATCTATTTACTCAGATAAATGAATATATAAATATTGCTAGAATCTTCCTTACTAGAAGAGGATTTAGAAAAGACACAGTGAAAAGCTACACTTTTATTTTCCTGTCTTTTCATCTCATTGACTCCTTTAACTTTCAAATAATGAGAAATAGCAGGTACACCAGCAAAAGCACCAAGGTGGAAGGCAAACTATCTAAGTTCCTGTCCTAGTTCTGCCACTAATTAGCTGAGAGGGAAAATCATTGAATCTCTCCGTGTTAGTTTCCTCCTTTTTTTTTTTTTTTTTTTTTGCGTTACGCGGGCCTCTCACCGCTGTGGCCTCTCCCGCTGCGGAGCACAGGCTCCGGACGCGCAGGCTCAGCGGCCATGGCTCACGGGCCCCCCCCGCTCCGCGGCATGTGGGATCTTCCCGGACCGGGGCACGAACCCGTGTCCCCTGCATCGGCAGGCGGACTCTCAACCACTGCGCCTCCAGGGAAGCCCATCCTCCTTTTTAAAATTATAAGGTTAAACAAGTTAAACGCTAAGGTTTATTTTTAAATTAGGGGGTTAAACAAGTTAACCTCTAAGATTTTTTTTTTCCAGCTTTAACATTCCCTGATTGTAATTTCTTAGTCCTGTGACATTGGAGAATGCCCATTTGCCTGGTAAAGGCAGTCATAGATAAAAGTACTTTGGGAAAAGAGAAATGAAGCTGTCTATAAAACTTTGGGAAACAGGGTCTGTTTTTTCACTTTGGTATAAAACTATTTTTACAGGTTGGTTTCAAGATTATTCAGGAGATGAAACCCATGGAATTGTCTACTCTCAATAAAATAAAGTACTACATTTCATTTGAATCTATGGAGTAAAATGCTAAAGGAAAGAAAGAATATTTAAAATAAGATAAAGTACAACATATAACCCCTCACCTCTGTGAAACCTATAGAGTCCTTGTTTCCATAAATTATGTTTAGAGAATATTTTTCTATTAAGGATATATACATATAAACATGAGTGTGCACATATATACACATATACATGTGTGCAGAAACTGAACACATACCAATGTGTGTGTGTTTGTGTGTGTGTGAGAGAGAGAAAGCATGATACGCACATATTATAGAAGATGAAGTTGAATAGAATACCCTTTATTCTTTGGAGACGCGAGGCCCAACTAACTACTGAATAAAGAGAGAATTATGTTCACTATTAGGTTTCATTCTACTCAGAAACGTAAAGTCAGTTGTTTGCATACTGAAGGTATTATAGTTTCCTTGGGAAATTGTTCTCAGGGCATGACCTAATCTAAGATTCAGGGATTACAGTTGATAACAATTTGAATTAAAAGATGTCCTTCTGTTGTTATTTCGGTGGTTCTTGCGGTGGTTATTTAAAAAAATAAACATGACACTAAAATGTTTAACCTCGAGCCTTAGTTTATAGGAACTGAAAAATAAATATCTAAACAAATTTATCACATTACTTTCAAGACATTGGAGACAGTTCTGGGCTGTGCAATTTATTTTTTTTAATTCATTTATTTTTTTATTTTTTTAATTAATTTTTATTGGAGTATAGTTGGTTTACAATGTTGTGTTAGTTTAGGTATACAGGAAAGTGAATCATTTATACATACACATATAACCACACTTTTTTTAGATTATTTTCCCATGTAGGCCATTACGGAGTATTGAGTAGAGTTCCCTGTACTACATAGTAGGTGCTTATTAGTTATCTATTTTATTTGTAGTAGCGTATATATGTCAATCCCAATCTCCCAGTTTACTCCTCCTGCTCCTTTAACCCCTGGTAACCATAAGTTTGTTTTCCACATCTGTAACTCTATTTCTGTTTTGTAAATAAGTTCATTTGTACTCTTTTTTTAGATTCCACATATAAGCGATATCATATGATATTTGTCTTTCTGTGTCTGACTTACTTCACTCAGTACTACAATCTCTAGGTCCGTCCATGTTGCTGCAAACGGCATTATTTTGTTCTTTTTTATGGCTGAGTAATGTTCCATTGTATATATGTACTACATTTTCTTTATCCATTCCACTGTTGATGGACATTTAGGTTGCTTCCACGTCCTGGATATTGTAAATAGTGCTGCAATGAACATTGGGGTGCATGTACCTTTTCGAAGTATGGTTTTCTCCAGATATATGCCCAGGACTGGGATTGCTGGATCCTATGGTAGTTCTATTTTTAGTTTTTTAAGGAACCTTCATACTGTTCTCCATAGTGGCTGTACCAGTTTACATTCCCACTAACAGTGGAAGAGGGTTCCCTTTTCTGCACACCCTCTCCAGCATTTATTGTTTGTAGATTTTGTGACGATGGCCATTCTGACTGGTGTGAGGCGATACCTCATTGTAGTTTTGATTTGCATTTCTCTAATAATTAGTGATGTTGAGCAGCTTTCCATGCGCTTTTTGTTCATCTGTATGTCTTCTTTGGAGACACACATATGGCCAAAATAGATCTTCCACCCAATTTTTGATTGGGTTGTTTGTTTTTTTGATATTGAGCTGCATGAGCTCTTTGTAAATTTTGGATTGGCTGTGCAATATAGATTGGTATAGGTGATTTCCCCGGATTCAAAGGAAATAGCTGCAGGCATCTGTCGAAAAGATAGAGAAACAGATTGGTAAGCCCGAGCTTTCCATCCTTCAGCCACAGCACACTCATGGGCATTCTGGGACATTGATCACCTCAATCTTCCTGGCAGGTAGCTGTGCCTGAAGTCTTCCGTTGGTCACTTCCAGCCTCAGACTACTCCATCCACCTGCCCCGATGTGCTGTACAAATATGGTAGTTGTCTCTGTTTTCCATCTGCAGAGGGTTGGGAAGTACTGATTTAGTCTATCCTTGAGAAATACAAAGAACAATCTAGAAGCCAATATTTCGAAGAGAAGCAAAAAATACCATTCAAATCAACATCTGTTCTACCTCCTTCCTAACACCTGAACGTTCTGAACATCCACTGACATCAGGCAAATGTGCCTTTGGATTAGCTCCTTCGTATCCAGTCACCAAAGATTACAAAGTAAATAGTGGGACGAGTTGCCTTCATCACTGCACTGCACGGAAACAATAGACTCATCTCCCCAGTGCTTTACGCAAATCCACACAAAGACATCAAATAAAGCAAACTCTTACAGACTCTATCCTATGAGAAAGAAGTTGCTGAAGAGATGTGCACTGAAATCTTGCCTTCATGTACACCGCTGCTCCAAGAACGCTGTGATCCAGAACCCATCCACGCTTGCTCTTTGGAAGGGCGGCACGCCTCATCAGCTATTAATTGGAACTCCGAGAGGAATGTGTTGGAGTTGTAATTAGAAGGGTGGAGCTCTGAGTTGTTTTCTAGTTACAAACTAGTATCCTGAGAATGTAGGACACTTGTTAATAATGATTACATTACAGGAGCACATTTTTCCATTTCTAAATCATAAAGATTTATGAAGCTGTGTGGTCATGTCTTGTAGCTGATGTTTCCAATGAAGAATAATCTACTTTCCCAGCGCAAATCACAGTGATGTGACCTAGAGGCATTCTGTTTTGTCACAACAGCATTTAATTTGAACTGAAATTAGCCAGAATTACACCATGTTCCTGGCGAACAGTTTGATCCAAAAATATCACCATAGTAACATGTGTAGTCTATCAACAAGTCCCCTTTCATTTTTTTTTTTGTTTGTTTTTTTGTTTTGTTTTGCGGTACACGGGCCTCCCACCGCCGCGGCCTCTCCCCCCGCGGAGCACAGGCTCCGGACGCGCAGGCCCAGCGGCCATGGCCCACGGGCCCAGCCGCTCCGCGGCACGCGGGATCCTCCCGCACCGGGGCACGAACCCGCGCCCCCTGCATCGGCAGGCGGACCCCCAACCACTGCGCCACCAGGGAAGCCCCCCTTTCATGTTTTTTAAGGTCTCATTCTATCAAGAATTCTGAAATGCATGAAAAAAAATTGTTTTGGGACCCCAGCCTGTTGCTATAAGCTATTTGCAACTCAATTTAAATGGCATATTGGGTTTAAAAATATATATATTTCCCTTTATTTCAGGAAACATTTACTTGCTCATTAGGCCAGATCAACTTTGCAAATGTAGTGAGAGCTTCCAGAGATGTTTTACATGACCAAGTGCTGAAATTCATTTTCTTTTTACTGTTTCTTTCATCACCTTCTAAGAAATTATATGTTCATTCCAAGGAGTTAGGTTTCAACTGACCATGGAAAGGTAATTTTTAAAAGTTTGCCTCTTTAAGCTAAGAGAAATCATAGAGGAAACGGAAAGTTCATATTCTCAAGGAGGTTTTACGTTCTCACTTCAGCAATTGAAAAAGAAATCTCTTTTGATTGTATATATATGAAATGGTTATAATTGGCCCTCCATAGGTTTAAAGCAGTTCATTCCCTCCCTTCCTCAGCTAGGTTTGTTAAATGTTTATAGAGGTAACAGTTTGTATAGGGATGAATTCGAAAAATGATCATTAAATGTATTACGATGCCCCAGGTTGACATGTGGGTGGTTAAAAGAGACAGAAGGGAGGGAAAAGGAAGATGGAGGAAGGAAGGAGAGAAGAGATAATATTTCAAGGCCTTTGATTGTTACATGACGGACATTGAATAAATAACATTTGAATTTTAAAGGAAAAAAAAGAAAAAAACACTGATTTTCCTGAAAAAAGGAGTAAGAGTTATATAGTCCTAAAAACCAGCGTTTGTGGTTTTTAGGACTATATAACTATATGACAGAGGATGGGAAATCATTCCAGCAAGCTATAACTAGGTAAAAGTTTGAAATGCTCTCATCTGAAGTAGTGGCCTATTGTGTGAAGATCATGTGTGAACATTTCAGTTTTTCTGTGTATAAGAACCTTCAGCTTGATACCATTAAGAATGAAAAAAGGATAGTTTTGTAGAAAAAGATTACCTTTGATTAATCATGCCCAGGGTGTAGCATACGAAGCAATGAACATTTCAAAGATGTTAGCTTTATTTTTCTGTTTTGTCACGGTGGGTAGATTAATGATCCAGAAAGCAAAGCATTACATGTAAAGTCATTTGTTTTTCAGTTTGACTTGAACTCCTTAACTATATTGCAACTCTATGTGGACATTTTCATTTAGAACAACATGCTTCGTGAGCTCAATGGCCTCATTTGAAATAACTTCTTGTTTGTTTCTCTCTGTGTTTGTTATCTTTCTGGTTGCTTGTATCTTGTTCCATTAAGTTTATAGCAATGAGGACAGTGACCCATATTTTATTTCCTTTAGCAGAATTCTTCTTTATTCTCTGATAAACAGTCATTCATATCTCGTGGGAAATTTTGACATAGAGAGACAGGACTACTTTTTGCTTAAGCTGTGACAGCAGGAAGACTTTCTTTGGTAAAGCATTCATTTACTCAAAAACTGTTTAGTTAATAACTATGCTATGCTAAGTATTGTACAAGTCAGTGGATAAACATGTCTGAGCAAAATTGGCAAAGTTCCGCCCACTGAGATGGATGTCAAACAAACACAGAGCAACATTTCTAATGATAAATATCAATAAGAGTCATAAACTGGGGATAGGTCTAGAAAATAAGAGAATGGGACAGAATTGCAGAGCTAGGCGAGGTCTCCCTAAAATTTAATCTGATAGTGGATGATTAGGCAAAGTTAGTCAAAAAGAATAGTGTGACGGTGGCTGGTGAAGAGGATATATAAGGAGGGGGAGACAGAAACTGTATCATAAGGAAACCGTATCATAGAGTACATATAGCAACATATACATGTTGCTATATATAAAATAGATAATCAATAAGGACCTACTGTATAGCACAGGGAACTCTACTCAATATTCTGTAATAACCCATATGGGAAAAGAATCTGAAAAAAAATGGATCTATGTATAACTGAATCACTTTGCTGTACACATGAAACTAAAGCAATATTGTAAATCAGCTATACTCCAATATAAAATAAAAATTAAATTAGAAAACCACTATATATAAAATAGACAAGCAACAAGGTTCTACTGTATAGCACAGGGAACTATATTCAATATCTTATAATAAAATATAATGGAAAGGAATCTGAAAAAGAATATATATAAAACAACATTGTAGGGCTTCCCTGGTGGCGCAGTGGTTGCGCGTCCGCCTGCCGATGCAGGGGAACCGGGTTCGCGCCCCGGTCTGGGAAGATCCCACATGCCGCGGAGCGGCTGGGCCCGTGAGCCATGGCCGCTG
>NC_041220.1:26554904-26590679 GCF_002837175.3 Physeter macrocephalus | reverse complement strand
CCCCCAAGGGGAGAGGCCGCAGCAGAGGGAGGCCCGCATACCAAAAAAAAAAAAAAAAAAAAAACATTGTAAACCAACCTATACTTCAATTAAAAAAAAGAAAGGCTGTAAAAAAAAAAAATAATAGGGAAGAGTAGTGAGAGATGAGGTCAAAGAGATGGGCAAGGGTCAGAACCAGAAGGGCTCAACAGGCCTTAATAAGAGGTTTGAATTTTATTCTAAGAGTGATGTGCCATGATGAGAGAATCATGAGAGTGACATAATGTGATATACTTTCAAAAAAAAAAAATCACTCTGGCTAGTCTAAGGAATAGATTCGAAGGAAGTATGAGTAAAGACAAGAAAATCCAGTTAGAAGACTATAGTCCAAGCAAGATATTATGGTGGACTTGCCTGGAGACACGGCAGTGAGGAGAGACAGGAGTCAACAGATTTGAGATATATTTTGGAGGTAAATCAACAGGTTTTGAGACAATAAATCTAGAAAGAAGGAAGATCAAAGATTACTCTCAGGTTTCTTGCAGTGTTAAGCAGCCTCCTTCATGGCCCCCAATCTTTCCTACCTCCTGGTATTCACACCCTTGTGTAACTGCCTTCCACATTGTAATAGGTTGGTCTATGTGATCAACAGAATATGGCAGAAGTGATGGCATGTGACTTCCAAGGCAAGGTCATAAAAGACATTGTAGATTCTACCTTGTTCCCTCCCTCTTGGGTCACTTACTCTGGGGTAAGAAACCCTACAAAGATGCCCATGTGGCAGGAAACTGAGGCTTCCTGCCAACAACCATCAAGGAACTAAGGCTTCTTGCTAAAATCCATGTGAGGGACACAGCTTGGAAAAGATTTAGTCGAGCCTTCGAAAGACTGTAGCTCCAGCCAATATCTTGACTGCAATGTCATGACCCCAAACCAGAACCAACCAGCTAAGCTGCCTCCGAACTCCTTACCCACAGAAACTGTGAGATGAATCATTCTTTTAAACCACTAAATTTTGTGGTAATGTGTTACACAGCAAAAGATAAGTAAAGCATTTGCTTAAGCAATTGCAAGTACTATTTACTAAGCTGCTAAAGATGAGGGAAGGAAAAGATTTTGCAGGGAAAGATCAAGAGTTAGTTTTACACATACAGATCTGTGTATTCCTTGAAATATTCTAGAGTTGATGCCTTGTAGAGAACCGAATAAATGAATATGGAATTCTGAGCTAATGATATACATTTGGGAATAAAAAGTTTATAGATTATCATTTCAACCATAAGAATAAATGGGATCACTTAGGGAGAGTATGACATGTTAAGAGAGAAGAGGATCTAGGAACCTCAACATCTAGATGCCTGTATATTTACACTTATTTTGCACCACTTTAATTCATGTCATCTCTCTCTTATTCCAGCCACTGTCATGGCAACTGGTTCCATGCGCCCTACTACAGGATTTGCACAGGTACCAGCTGACACGACCTCTTAGCCGCCCACACTGGAGCTGCCCTGCTCTGCTGCCTGGAACACTCTCAGGAACTGCTCAGCACTCATGCAAGTGTAATCTGGAAGTCAAGAGCATCTATTGCCCATGGGATCACCAATGGGGGTCAAGAGACGATGGATAAATGCTTCTCTGCTTCATCCCCAGGCAGACAGTTCCGAGACACATTTCATAAGGTTCCTCAAAAGCTCCTGCAGGGTCTAGGACTAATTTCCCCCAAGTAGTGGCCAACTCATTTTGGCACTGGTTTTTCCTCTTTTCCTTCTGCACTCTCCTTCTCTCAACCTTGCTTCTTAGGATCACTGCCCAAATAAACTATCTGCCTGCAAGGTTTTATCTCCTTTCAGGGAAACTCTGGCTAGGATGGTGTGGTAGGAAAGGACTCGCTGAGCCAGCTCAGTAGATGTTAAAGGAGAAGCCAAAGTGGTAGAAGAAAACCAGAAAATGAGTGTCACAAATGCCAAGGGAAAATGAGAGGTCAACAATGTGGAATGGTACTTAGAGGACTAGTCAAGTGAAGAAATTTGCACAACACTTTACTTTTCATCAAATGTTCATGTCATCGGACGTTCCAAGCAGTCTTATGAGGTAGGCAAGACCGATGTTATTTTTCTCAAGATAAGATCAACACATCCAGAAAAGTGAAGTGATGGGTCCAAGCCCACGCAATAAGGGTCCACATGTTTTAACTCCAGTTCGTTTACTTCACAAACCATTTCTTATGCCATGATTGTTGAAAATCAACTTCACTGAGTATGAGTAAACCCAATCATTTATAAGAATTTAAAGGCAGACACATGTTGCCAATATATAAATAGTTTAAATTCTAGAAGTTCTCTGAGAAATTTTATATTGTAGAAAATTGGAGGTTTTTTTTAAAGGGCTTAATTCTGACAAAATAATAATAAGATGTTATAAAGTCACCTAATAAAAGTTGTAGAAAAGCAAAAGGAAACACTTCCAGATTCTTACTAAAGACTGAGGCCCCATCAACCTGAGAATTATTGCAACACCCCATTATTTTAGGAAAGCTCTAGGCTAAGGAAATCAGCGGGATAACTTGAAAATTTGGATTGTAGCTGTTCACATAATTGTTGGGATTTGAGGGTGCCCGGTAAATGACACCCCTTTTCCTTGCCTAAGTTCTGAACAATTGCCTGAGTTCTGAATATTTGAAAGAGGAGTCAGTCAGTTGGAGATGAAGATGGCAACTTGGGTTAGAGGACATGGCTTAGATATGTAGCCAATGGTTGGTTTGTTTGATTGTTTGTTTCACCATTCATGCCCTCTCCACCCTGAATCTAGGCTTTGTGAAAAGATAGATCCACAGTATGCAGTATTGCTGCATTGGACTGTTTAGATAGGGAAGAAAAGAAAGGGAATACACCCTATGTACAGCTTTTTAACAGACTAGCCTTTTCAAATAAGACATGTTGACTAATAGATGTATGCCAATCAAAGGGAGGAATGAACAAGGAGGAGGAGTGAGTAAGGGGTGGGGCAAGGAACCAGGAATGCTGCTCTACTGAAAGACATTGTTCTCCAGATTATCCTAATGACAACGTAGTCCAGGCTGGTGGCATAGAGCTCTGTTCTGCAATTAGAGGGTTAGGTTAGGAGGAAACATGTAGACACATTAAGATAAGATGGTGTGAAGAGTGTGAGATGGCCTCTAAAGGAAGCATGCTTTGGATGCACACCATTTCACAGGCAGAAATACACACATGATGATCTGGGATCCTGCTGGGGAGTATACATTTCACCCCCTACCAGGTGGCTAGCCAGCAAGCTGAGTGTCCCTGGCTTTGCTTCCTTCATGTCAATGAACATCACCCAGACTTGCTTACATCCAATACTTTTCCATATCACAAAACACGTCAGCCTGAAAGAACCATGTTTGTAAACTCTTCTTTCAGGTAACCAGTTCTGATATTCCAAAACAGACACTGATTTAATTCCTGCTAAACCTTTGTTTATCAGAACAAGAACTTTTTTTTTTATTATAAATTTTTATTTATTTTATTTATCTATTTTTGGCTGTGTTGGGTCTTCATTGCTGCGCGCGGGCTTCCTCTAATTTCGGCGAGTGGGGGCTACTCTTTGTTGCTGTGCGCGGGCTTCTCATTGCAGTGGCTTCCCTTGTTGCGGAGCACAGGCTCTAGGCGTGAGGGCTTCAGTAGTTGTGGCTCCCGGGCTCTAGAGAGCAGGCTCAGTAGTTGTGGCGAACGGGCTTAGTTGCTCCGCGGCATGTGGGATCTTCCTGGACCAGGGCTCGAACCCGTGTCCCCTGCATTGGCAGGCGGATTCCTAACCACTGCGCCACCAGGGAAGCCCCAGGAACTTTTTTTTAAACAAAACTTTTAAAGTTTTTAAAAACAAATTAAGTCTTTTACCTGGTTTCAGAAACTGCACAGTGTTCGTTTCAACAAATGCAATGCAATATAAAATATACCATTAAAAGGGGCCAGGACAGATGAAAATATCTGGGAAATACCAGACCAATTAATTGAAATAAAGAAAACCATGTGAAAAAAATCCACTCTTTACCTTTCATAGTTAACAATAAAGCCAATGATAATTGAAGATACTCTATGGCTTTCTCCATGCAATGAAACATAAACCAAGCAAAAGATTTCTTCTTCTAGAATTTACAGTGTTGTCCCTTAAATCTCATGAGCAATATTTCAACTCCAAAGAATACATACTCTTGATTATCATCTTTGAAGTGAACATATTCAAGCTCCCCAGATTACTAATAGCAAATTTAGAATATGCTTGATAGCTTTACCTTTTCTTTCTCTGGCTATATTCCAAGGCAACCTATGTGCAGATTATTTTAGTTAAAAGACTAGAAGAAAACATACACTTGGATGCTTAAATACATTTGAGGAAAAATGTCAGGGTAATTCTCCAAATCAGTAAAAATTGTGATTATTGTTAAGAATCCAGTCCTGGGACTCTTCTGGCCTTTTGAATTTCAACACTCAGAAATAGAATCTATGTATTTCAAATCTCCCATAGATCACTGATGAAAGAAAGGATTTCATAAATCTGTGTTTATTAACCACAATTGTGCTCAAACAAAAAACTTTCCAGACACATAAACACCCAAAGAGTTGTTTTTTGCTGGTGGTGGTTGATGTGTGCTGCCCCTTTTTGTACCCCTGTTTTCTAGTGAGTATCTGAGGGAGAAAGGCTATGTCTGTTGTGGTTTTATAATTGCCAGATAGTCTAATAAATAATTAGGTGTTGAAGCTGATGAGCAAGAATGTTTTATTTAAACTGTTTTGAAGAATACTTTGTGTATATACTGAGCAATTTTTTGTTTTTTAATTACTTTTTATTGGAGGACAGTTGCTTTACAATGTTGTGTTAGTTTCTGCTCTACAGCAAAGCGAGTCAGTTATACGTATACATATATCCCCTCTTTTTTAGATTTCCTTCCCATTTAGGTCACCACAGAGCACTGAGCAGAGTTCCCTGTGCTACACAGTAGGTTCTCATTAGTTATCTATTTTATTTTCTGAGCACTTTATCTGACAGCTTGCGCTTGATTTCAACACAAGGTCCTGCATAGACAGTTTAGTAGCTGAGGGCCAGCTGAAGACCTGCTTCTGTTCTCAGTGGTCGGCATGCCCTGAGCTCATGAAATGATGTAGGTAACGGTGCTCTGAGATGAATGGGCTTAAAGTCCTGCTTTCTGAAGACTACTTATTCTGCGTTTCTCAGCATGCAGGTGTAAATTTTCCATCTGAGCTCTAGTCATAGGATATGATTTTATACCTTGCTCTGGTTTCAAACCAATCAAAAACTCTATTCAGTCCCCCCAGGTACCCATTTGGCTCAGTTGTGAAGGAGATCTGAGAACCATTTCAAGCATAGCCCCTGACTTGGAAAAAATCTACAATCCAGTTTGGGGGGGAAAACACTTCTTTTTTTTTTTCTTTTTTGCCTCTTGCACCATTTTAATTACATCATAAAATATTTGTTATTTGACCTATTAATTAAGGAAAATCTTAACCTTTGGAGAAATATACAAATTTCCATCCAAGAGAAAAAGACTCTTAGATAAAGCACAGAGCAATAGAATTGCTATACTTCTGTATGTATTGTATTGATATTAATAGTAATTGCTTAAGGTTATTGAGCAGTTTTTAGGGACTCTGTGCTAAGTGCTTTATGTACTGTATCTCATTTCATCTTCATACCAACTCTCTGAGAGAGGTTTTATTACTACCCCCATTTTGTAGGTGAGCAGCCGAGACTTGTAGGAACAATTCTACCTGAAGTCCTTCAGCCGATAAACACAAAGCAAAGACCAGAATCTAAGCTTCTTTGACTCCTCTGCCCATACCCTCAGCTACTGGGAGACGGAGACCAGCAGGGCCAAGGCAGAAGGTGCTGGGGTCCTCGATAAACAAAACCAGAAGAGATTTTATGTCCAAGCCTCAAAATCAAAACCCATCGTTGGGCTGGGAGAGGCAAGGGCAGGGCCAGGCCCATGTGAACGGAGGCCCAGTTCTGAGTCGTTTGATTAAAGGGACTTAACTCCTGAGGAGGCAGTACTGAGCCTGTCAGAGAAGTTAATTGGCCCCTGAATGTGTGGAAAGTAAGGAGAGAGAGTCCAGCGGCAGGCAGGGTCTGACACACTTAACCATCTTCTCAGGATCCCTGGACTGTGGAAGCCACAGGCCAGTGCGATCCTGGTATTATCAGCACAAGAACCTATTGACTGAATATTCACTCAATGAAATAGAGAGTTGTTGTAATCCTACATGGCGACCATTTGAGGTCAGGACTCTGTCTCTCTCAGTTGTGCAGCGGGTATAAAATGTATTACACACACACACACACGTAATGGAGGCTTTTCCTATGTAGTGTAAGCTCCTTTTTATAACTGAAGGTTTCTTAGAACAGGAGATAGGCTTTTCAAGGCCCCGTGAAAGCAAAGCATCTTTGTAAACTGGTCTGTAGGAAATTACACTGGGAATCATAGGTCTGCGAGCCACTTCCTTCTTTCTTTATCACCACTGGCCTGAGTACATCCAAAACTTGCCTTGCTGTGCCTTATACTGCATTAGAGGCATTCAAATAGCTAAAAGATTAAATGCTTTCTTATGTTGCCATCTCTCATATCACTAAACTTTCTTTCCGAAAGAAAAGCTATAGCTGGCTTTGCAAAATAACATTTCCATCACTCTGAGGTTTTCCCTTATGACATAATGCAGTATCAGTCAGATCATTTAGACTAATGCATTTAATCCACTAATCCGACTGATTCTCCTCTGAGCATGTTCAGGGTTTGAGGAGATACTGGTTCATTGCAAGGGATTATGCTTTATGTCTTGTGCTTGCTTGTAGACTGTGCTTCGGAGATGCCGAGACAGGTGCGGTCTGTAAGGTAAGCCTTCCTAAATGCTAGAAATATCTGCTGGGAGCTAGAGTCAGAAGTGCTTATCTGTGGGTGGCACTGACCTTGGGAGCCCTTTCATCAGACACAGCCAGATTTACTGCTACATTCTGGAAATACAAGAGGAGAAAGAGAGAGTCCCAGCCTAGGAGGCAAGGGACACACAGGCCATTCCAAGACTACTGATTCAGAATTTGACTGGGAACAAGTGGCTTAGCTGTACTCAGATTCCTCAACCCTAAAGTCAGATGAAAATAGTAATTAACATATTTTTGTGCCTTAGCCATCACGTCTAATAAGTTAGTCTCTTTCTGACCTAGAGAAGTGAAATGACTTGTCCAAGGCCCAAAGTTCCTTAATGCCTAGGCTGGGAGGGTTTCTCAGCATTCCTGTCTTGTAGCTCAGTGCTCTGTTTACTGGACTGTCACTATGGCACTTCTGCCAGCCCTGGTTGGAGGACAAGTTTTGAAGCAGTTTGAGTTTGCTTTTGCTGAGTATTTGACTCAGCATTTTACGAGGTTGTAGACTAACGTTTCTTTTTAAGGCAAATGTTAAAAATATATAAATAAGCTGCTTCAGGCTTGCAAGTAAGCTTTGTAAACTTGAGTTTCATCTTTGTTTAGAAGCTGACTCAGGCTGGATTTTATTCAAACTCCAATTCTAGCTCCGAAGAAAAATGGCTCCCAAATATTAGCCTCTCAACAATGGTGCTTCACACTTGCCAAAAGGTCTTGGGATTTCAAAGCTCCATTCAGCTCTGAAGCAGAAAACAGTGCCCCAGATATATGAAAGCTCACGTTCAATTCTCAAAGACCATTTGTCTGTTTGTAAACCTATTTGTAAGCCTAAGTTGTCTAAGATAGGTTTAAGTGTGTAGCCATCAATGTATATGTATTTCCACCAAATAGGTGTAGGAATCTATCTTTAGTATCTTTAAGACCAGGTACACTTTTCTCCTCTCTGCTGACATAGGATCTGGCAGGCATCATTTTCGCAAGAGTCTAGTATTGTCTACACTGACAATCAGGAAATTCAGTCCTTCTCTTGGTAATCTCTACAAGCTGGCAGGCAACTCTTTGCCCGCTTTGGTGTCTACACTGGCTGCTTTGCCCTTTACCCTGATGTCGTACAGAATCCAATCAATAGCACTCTCAACATGCTTATTCCTTCCGTCTTTGAACCAGCGCTTAGCCATCTCTTGAATAAATATTAGGCTCATAAGCACATGTCATTGATACTGACCCATTGGCTACATGCTTCAATTTTTCCACTTCTTTCTCTGTAATGAATATGGTTGGTTGTATCTATTCCCCACTTCTTCCTCCATGACAGTCTTAATTGTCTCCAGCTATGCACCCCTGTGTCATGCAGCTAAGTATCTTCCAGGAAGCTAACCCGTTGCCTCACCCCTGCCATCCCAGTTTCAAGAATGGGACTGATTAATATATTCAAACTCTCCAGTTGCTGTGACCGATTCAGAAATAGACGTGGGCATAAAGCACAAACATTACAGGCCAGCGGGCAGCTCAGAAATCAAGAATTAAACACCTGCACAACTGTTAACAACATCTGTGTTGATCAATATTAACATCCTATTTCTCTGGAGACGCTTTTGTTCCTGACTTGAAAGATCCCAAGAAGAGGCCTCTACATATTGTTCTTAGCCTGTCAAGGAGCTTTTATGGGGAATTCGAAGAATTTTGATCCTTGGATAACTCACTTTGCCCAAATAGGTTTATATCTCTTATCTGTGTAGTGAAGAGGATGAAGAGCTGGACTATTTGATTATACATGGTGTGAGATCAGCAGGAGAGACTGAACTATAGATCCTGATATACTTCAAAGGGTAGGGGTTCCTATACCTTAAAATTGCTAGACTATTTCCAGGATATTGTGTCCATTAAATTGGGAAAAAAATTTTATTTAATTATAGAATATTTAAACATAAAAATAACATAAAGGAGAAAGAGAGAAAGAAATTAATACCCGTAGATAGAGGCCATTCTAAACAGAAAGAGTGATGTTGTTTAGCAAAATTATCAGAGAAGAGCAAGATATTTTTGTGTATTTGTTTTGTTTTGTTGCATGTTTGATGGAATAACATTTAAATGTTAAATATATGAAAGAAAATTCCATTTAATAATATTAACTGGGCTTCCCTGGTGGTGCAGTGGTTAAGAATCCGCCTGCCAATGCAGGGGACATGGGTTCGAGCCCTGAATCGGGAAGATCCCGCATGCCGCGGAGAAACCAAGCCCACGCGCCACGACTACTGAGCCTGCGATCTAGAGCCCGCGAGCCACAACTACTGAGCCTACGCACCACAACTACTGAAGCCCGTGTGCCTAGAGCCCGTGCTCCGCAACAAGAGAAGCCACCGCAATGAGAAGCCCACGCGCTGCAACGAAGAGTAGACCCTGCTCGCTGCAACTAGAGAAAGCCTGCGTGCAGCAACGAAGACCCAACGCAGCCAAAAATAAAAAAATGTTTATTAAAGAAAAAAAATAATAATATTAACTGGTTTTTCCCCTCATAGTATTTCCCTAATCCCTCTGGTCCTCCACCCCTTCTGATAGTTACGTTTATCTGTAAGACTTTCTACCTCAGGGAAGGAGTGTGACAGCAAAAGGCAGAGTGTTCTTTCTGCCTCTTTTTGGCTTTTGAGTTTCAAGACATTCAGGTTCTCGGTGAATGGAAAGGACTCATGGCGTGGATAAAATATTTTGAGGACGACATCATGAGTCAGAGCAAATATTCCTTATCTCTTATTTCCCACCCCACCCTGGGCCTCAGACTAACCATAAACAAAATCCTCAGGCTGAAAGGGGAAATGAACGTCAGAGATAAGCTATGAGAAAGAGATGGGCGGTTTTCACACATGGTTCCAAAATCCTTTGACCCTTCTGCCCCTGAGAGGTAGGGGTCTGTGTCCCCTCGCCTCGAATCTGTATGGCCTTCTGATTTCTTTAACCCACAGGGTATGGCAGGAGTGACTTGTGTGACTTCTAAGGTTGGGCCATAAAAGGTAATGCAGCTTCTACCTTATTTTCTAGAACAGTGGCTCTTGGTGCCAAGAACTGCCATGTAAGAATTCTGACTACCCTAGGTAGCCATGCTGTGAGGAAGCCAAGCCACACAGATGGTAGAAGCTCCAGTCGGCGGTCCTCATCTTTACGTCATTCCAGCCCAGGCTCCAGACATGAGTGAATGAGTCTTCAGATAATTCCAGCGCACAGCCATTGAATCTCCCCAGCTGAGCACTAGACAACATGGAGTAGCACCAGCATATCTGCTGTGCCCTGTCTGAACTCTTGACGCACCAAATTCTATGAGATAATGCAAGGTTGTTGAAGCTGCTAAACTTTAAGCTAATTTATTAGGAAGCAAGGTAATTGCAACAGACGGGATTGTTTACCTGTCTCTGAGCACCTCCCCATGGAAGATAAACCTCTCAGATTGGTCTGAAGAATCTGTCTTTTCTTGTGATGTGACTCTGGTACTTTGTGATTACTCTGTACATACAAGTCATCTTCACAACCATTTTGGTCTCTTTTTTAGAGGGATATCAAGAATAAAGCCACAAAATAAGGAAGGACTCATCCTCAGTTTCAGTGTCTTGATCTAGTGGTGGGTGGGATTAAGGCACACAGTAATTTTATACAAACTCTAAGGCTTTTTGCTAACTTAAACACAGCAAGTCAAAATTCACAAAACTTTAACTCTGTAATGTTTCCTTCCTTTTCAATCATGTATAAATAAATGCTGCAGTTTGACTCTACTCACTTTTATGGTATTTAAGGTGGGTTGATTTTACTTATTTATTTTTACTGAAGTATAGTTGATTTACAATGTTGTGCTAACTTCTGCTGTATAGCAAAGTGACTGTTATACATATATATACATTCTTCTTTTATATTATTTTCCATTATGGTTTAACCCAGGAGATTGGATGCTTGCTGCTCTATACAGTGGACCTTGTTGTTTCTCCATTCTAAATGTAATAGTTTGCATCTACTAACCCCAATCTCCCAGCCCATCCCTCTCCATCCTCCCCACCCCCTTGGGAGCCACAAGTCTTTTCTCTATGTCTGTGAGTCTGTTTCTGTTTTTCAGATAGGTTCATTTGTACCATATTTTAGATTCCACATATAAGTGATATCATATGGTATTTGTCTTTCTCTTTCTGACTTACTTCACTTAGTATGATAATCTCAGGTTGCATCCATGTTGCTGCAAATGGTATTATTTCGTTCTTTTTTATGGCTGAGTAGTATTCTGCTGCATATACATACCACATCTTCTTTATCCATTCATCTGTCGATGGACATTTAGGTTTTTTCCATGTCTTGGCTATCGTAAACAGGGCTGCTATGAACATTGGGGTGCATATGTCTTTTTGAGTTATAGTTTTGTTTGGATATATGCCCAGGATTGGGATTGCTGGATCATATGGCAGTTCTATTTTTAGTTTTCTGAGGAATCTCCATACTGTTTTCCATAGTGGCTGCACCAACTTGCATTCTAATGTGGGTTGATTATACAATGTTATATTCACCTCCAAATGTGCACCTTTCCTGCTTCCTCTTCTATAAATCCAGTGATGCTGTAACTTCTTTCAGAGGGATCATTATATTTCACAGCATTTTAAGGGCCATTATAATGGTTTTCTTCAATAAAATACCTGTAAGTAAGCAAAAAAAGAAAGAAAGAAAGAAATCTAGAAGATGTGTTCATATCTAGGAAGATAAAGTCCCCAGTGAAGATACACTGTGATATGTCCAGGCACAAAGGGCCAGAGATAGGCTCCCAGAGTTGCCTTGTTCTCTTTGGCACAAGTGCCCTGCAGGGACCCTATATATCCCCAAATAGCATGGAAGTAAGCACTAGAACTTCTAGACCTTTCAGAGCCCGTGGAAGTGCCCCAGAGGGGCCATGGATACCTTGGTACTAGGTCAGCCCTGCAAAGCTATACACGACTCTGAAGTAAAGAGGTAGCCCTAAAATTACTGACCAATTTTTTGTCACCCTTGTAGAATAGGGGTGTAAGACAGAAATTATGCTGAATTATAGAAAATTAAGAAAACCACACACTCAGGTGTGTGCGCTGAAATTGTCACTCCTCGTGCCAGTAGGCATCACCTATTGTTCCACGAAAAGGCTTATGCAGGTTAATAATCCATTGTCATCAATTGTTTGATCATCAATACTATGAGTTCCCTGATTAAGTATAATCAATGAGCCAGCGTTGTCGCTTAAATTCCTAACTCCTTGGCATAAACTTCTATCACACTCGGCCCTACTTACACGAACAACCCGTCTCATAATTCTCTTTACTAAAAACCCTGGTCTCATTAAACTCCTCTTTAGTCCAGGCCATACTCTTTCTAAATTCCATGCTTTTCCTGTGTTATTATTTCCCCTTTCCAGAATGTTCTCCTCCTTTCTCACAACTGTATCATGTGCTTCCGGTGCTCCTAACAAAATCCTACTCATCTATCAAGACCCAGCACCAAAATTACCTCATTTGTGAAAGTTTTGCCATTATGCCCAGGCCAGGCAGCATTAGCTATTCCCTATTTATTGCCTCTATAGCATTGTTTTCATGCTTCAGTTTTAACACTTCCCATATTGTAATTATTTATTGATATGCCTCTCCCTTAGAATTCTGAGCTCCTTCAGAGCAATAGAGTGTAGTGCAGTGGTTGTTAAGATACTAGCTTCCAATGAATCATGGCTCTCCATTTCCATGATCTCATTCAGTCCTCCCACCTTGACTCTAAGCTTGGCTCTATGATTTGTTTGGGGTAATAGAACACTGGAAAATGTTATGCATGCACAGGCTTTAAAAAGGCTCATGAAGTGGATCTTGTCTTTCCTCTTGAAGGAGTCCAAGCTAGTATGCTAGAAACACAGCTCAGCAAACAGCCAACACCAACTGCCAGACTTGTGAGGGAGGCCATTTTGTATTGGTCTGCTTCCACCTGCATTCCAAACTATCAACCCATGAATGAGCCTCACTGGTGCCTGCGGAGAAGAGCCATCCCAGCTGAGCCCTGTCCAAATTGCCAACACACAGAATGGTGTCTGTCCTAAGCCACTAATTTGGGAGATTATTTGTTACATAGCAAAACTGACACAGTTGACTAACTACTCTAGCAAGCAGTTAATGCATCTTAGTGACTTAATACAATAAAATTTATTTCTTGTTTGAGTCATAGCCCAATGTAGGTTGATGATGATGGGAAGAACCTCTGTTCTACGCAGCCACTCAGGAACCCAGGCTCCTGTCTTCCTGTGATCCTGCTCTCTCTGCTAGGTCCTTCGAGTCCTGTTCATTTATGTGGCTGATGGGACAGGGAGAGATGAGGGAATCACACAAGGGATATATTTATGGGGCAGGTCTGAAAGGAACACATAACACTTTTACTTTCATTCTGTTGGACAGAATATGGTAACGGAGACTGGAAAATGAAGTCTAGTTGTGAGCCCTGAAAAAAAGGGGAACAAAAATAATAGTCAGGATTTAATGGTCACTGCCCCAGGCAGAAATGCTTTGTTCCACTTTGTGTATTGCTCAGAGACAGCACGATACCTGGCTTATAATAAATACTTCATAAATACTTATGGAAAGGAATGAATGAATGAAATAGGCAGTGATGCTGTAGTGCCTCTTTTAGGTGAAGATCTGAGAATTACGCGTGAAAGGAACATTTGTCTCACCCAGGATCATTGTCTCCTAAGTCTTTGAATTCATATCTAATTTTATGAGAGAGCACTCACCAATTTAAAAACCGAGGATGAATGGATGTTGATGTTTCACTGTGGCTGGTTTCCTAATAATGAGATGATGACATTATAGTTTTGCTTATCCTGAAATTTGTAAGAATATCAAATTTAAAAGAACAAATTGAAAGTATACTTAAAGTTAAGTCTCTGATTTCCCCAAGGATTTATGTGTGTGTGTGCATGCGTGTGTGTCATTAGTATACTATTCAATCAAGTTACCAGTAATTTAAGCACTTTTACGTGAAATATGTTACAAACAATATAGTTAAGAAATTTACACAATATAATTTTCACTGCAAGGTATGATACCATATAAGCATACTAAATTAAAAAGCCAAAGAGATTTGGGTCCTAGTCTTCGTTCTGTTATTAATCATTTAAATTTTCCTGGTTTTAGTTCCTTGAGTCCCTACCAGCTATAAAATTCTAGAATTCTTTATTTCTCTATCATAACACATATGTCAGAGGCATCCTTCATTTTTCTCTTCCCACTAGTCAAATCAAATAAATATAGATCAAGCTTCTTCAATAAAATAAATAAAAGAATAGTCCCTTTTTTGTTTTATTTTACCTGAGAAATGGGAATGTGAGTAAATAGACTATAAGGTGTAAGCTCTGAACAACAATCTTCTCAGGTAGAGAAGATTAAATGAGCTCCAGGCAGCATTTAAGAGATAATTAGGGCAGTTATTCAGCCATGGGGTAGGACAGGAGGGGATGACTGGCAGCTTTCCTTTCTTCTTAATATCATATTCAGTGTTTACCAATTACGACTCATTAATGTGTTTTAAGGCTTGGTCTTTCCAAGCACTCTATTTTAAAATACACACCCTCAGAGGGTTTGAGTTCGTCATTACCACCTTGGCCTGAGTATTCTTAGATGATCAAGTCTACCAGCAGGGGCTTTAGAAAAAGTGATAGCAAGTAGGAAGGTTTTAGTTTGGAAGAGTGATGGCAGTCTGCTTTGCAAGTCAGGGTCCTAACGGGCCACCTGAGAGCAGGAGGAAGATCCTGGGCACCAAAACGATGCTGCCGGGAACCCCATGCTCCTGTCTATGCCATCCTGCAGAGAAAATTAAACAGTAAGGACACTGCGGCAAGTAGAAAGACCCCACAGATCCCAGGCTAGCTAACTGGGCAAGTGGAAGGCAGAAAACAGAGGCAGTGCTCTCGGTTGGGAATAAGGCATCGTGGAACAGAGACCAGAAAAGAAGTCAAGAATGGAAGCAACCTAAGTGTCCATCAACAGATGAATGGATAAAGAAGATGTGGCACATATATACAATGGAATATTACTCAGCCATAAAAAGAAATGAAACTGAGTTATTTGTAATGAGGTGGATAGACCTGGAGTCTGTCATACAGAGTGAAGTAAGTCAGAAGGAGAAAAACAAATACCGTATGCTAACACATATATATGGAATCTAAGAAAAAAAAATGTCATGAAGAGATTAGTGGTAGGACAGGAATAAAACACAGACCTACTAGAGCATGGACTTGAGGACATGGGGAGGGGGAAGGGTAAGCTGTGACGAAGTGAGAGAGTGGCAGGGACATATATGCACTACCAAATGTAAATTAGATAGCTAGTGGGAAGCTGCCGCATAGCACAGGGAGATCACCTCTGTGCTTTGTGACCACGAGAGGGGTGGGATAGGGACGGTGGGAGGGAGGGAGAGTTGTAAAGGAGAAACTAACACACTATTGTAAAACAGTTATACTCCAATAAAGATGTTAAAAAAAAAAAAGAATGAGTGGGGTTGGTTGTGGGGTTGGTTAGACTTATTCACTGACGCACTCGTCCATCAATGCAGATCCTAGACATTTCTTCTTCAACGTTGCCCTTAAACAATTTTAGGGTACACTCAGTTTAATTTTCAACCTGATCAATTCAGTGGAGGGAAAGTAACCCAGTTGATTCAGGGAAAAGAATAATTTACAGCATGAATACGTTGTTTGTATAAAGTTTTTACCTTTGATTGGCCACATTGATATTGTTAAAGACAGGGATAATGCATCCCTAGAAACATTTGACGTTAGGAACTCTTTTGACTGGTGTCACTCTGAAATTAGGGTCCTTCCCTCCTTTCCTCATTACACAATTTCTTTTCAAAAGAATGCTGCACAACAGATTAACAGTACATTGTTCTTCTGTAATTCTCTGGTTACTGTAACAGAGTCAGGGTAAATTTGAAGGAAAGAAACGCAAACCAGCTTGAGGAAGCACTGCCCAATTTGATCAAAACGAAATGCAACCATCGTGGGTTCGAGTTTGGTGGTCCAAAACATTGGAATGTTTCAAAGACATCTCAAATCCGATGCCAGTGTTGTTTTATTTGGTTTGGGGTTTGCTAACCCTTTATGTTAAACAGGAGTTTGGAAAAATGACACAAAAGTCTCACTGTCTATTTTCATGGATACCTACATACTAAGTAGCCAGTGTTACTGATAAAGGAGAATATCAAATACACTGAACAAAGTCTCCACTCACCTACCTCATGAACTTAGAGGAAGCTGAGGATGAATCAGATCTGATCTTTATTTAGCATCCTACCTCACAGTAGTCATTTTCTCTGAGCAACTAGATTCTGAGCCTTGGAACTGCACATAAAATGATATTCACCTGGATCTCCCTGCAGTGACCCATGTAATACCCTTGGTTGAATAACACCATCCAGATCTTCTTAAAAAAGATACAGGAACTATCCGCTGTCTTTGAACCCCAGAGAAATATTACAGTCTAAGTTAGGTTTGGAGGAGGGGAAGTTAAATTCAGAATCCAGAGCAGCAAATGATACCTTTGTGATGCACCAAAACATATTCTTCTAGCATACTATTTTTAAAAGTTTTATTTTGTTTGTTTAGCCCAGATAGCAAAATACGGTATTGTCATTCCAGACAGACTTCAAACTGCCTGGGCCCGTTAGAAACGTTTCATTAATAACATGTGTTTACCATTGAGCGGAGTAGAGTTTGTGTGCTAAGATTTTGTTTGTCAGTCATTCATCGGAACCCCACTGTTAATAGCATACAATGGTTTGTGGTTATGCCACAATTTAACCCAAGTTTAAAAATACAAACCAGAGCCCTGGTGGTCTAGAAGGAACAGGGAGTGAGGGAAGGTATTGGCTCAACCTGCTCTGTGGGCTGGTGGCTTGGAGTGCTTTACAAACTAATCAAATTTATTGACTATGATCCCGAGGACAAAAAAAATCACATGCTGGTGTGTGCATCCTGGTTTGACGGCAGTTTGGTGAGGTTCTGAATGTCTGAAGCGGGAAACAAGGCAACCCTTTGGCATCCCTTTCCCCGAAGACAAATGAGAAACAGATATCACTGAATATGAGAGAGCTTTTTTTTCAGCAGTCTAATAAGAAAAAGAGATTTTCCTCTATAGTTTTAATTCGACTGTATGTTAAGGATAAGTCAACAAAATTAATATTGTCCTAGGTTGAAGAGTCAATGAAATTTCTCTTAATTCGGTAGTTGGAGCAGCAAGTATTCTAAACACAGCACAGGAAAAATAATTGATTTTGCGTGTGATATCAGTTTACCTATGTAGGGCTGGCTGCAGGTTCGTGGGACTAAACAGTGCTCATTCTATATGCACTTACAGCAGATATATACCCTGAGGGGGAAAGTTTTACATTTTGCACAGATCTATGTGTAAAATGTTCATTTAAAATACAACCAAACATAGCTGTCTATAGTAATGGATAGAGAATACCCTTTGTTTAATGTGCCGCCTCAGTGATGCAGAAAGATACTAAGCCATAAATAGTTGTTATATGACGTGTTTATGAAATCTCATAGTCATGGAAATAACACCATGATCCTAAACATTTGTGAAATCTTATATCACATGTGCTTAAAACCAATTTTCCAGTTGCTTACGATGTATCCTTTTAAAAATATTTGCATGTCAAAATAAAACAAGATCACATTGAGAGAAAATTTAACCCCTGAGAGGAGGCGGTCCTTAAGTTATCTGTTTACACATTCCTAGAGGGGAGATTTGGGACTTTAAAACGTTTTAATGTTTGAGTGTGTTTTCCTTTCCTTTTATCACTTTTTTTTTTTAAGGAAAAGAACACATCCAGAGAGAAACGGTTACTACTAAAAGATCCATTTTCCAAGCTCCAAGTGCATAGAAAATGAAGAACAGATAACATCTGTTAAAGTCACACTTTACATTTTCAAAAATCAAAGTCCACAAGTATACATTGTTCGTGGACGACACGTGCAGCAATGTGCTAGGAACCATGAAGGCCAATAAAGATGAAGAAAACTGGATCCACGGTTGAGTGGCCGACGATTTAGCCAAATATACAAACACCTAATGGTTCGTAAAACAAATCTTTGCGTGTCTGGAAGTGTAACATTGCGATCTCTTATTTTTAGTCCTATATGATTCTTGGAGGTATTTCCTGTGACTATTTTGTTTGTTTGTTTTTTATAGCACTTTGTTGTATAATACTGTTTTTCTGTAATTAACTGTAATGGGAACATAAAATGGGCACAAATAGTATTTAGGGTAATTGGCCCTTTCTCCAGGGACTACAGGAGGCAGCGTACATAGATGATGAACGTGGGGCCTCCTCGAGGTGAAAAACACCCCAGCTGCACGATCCTTGACATCAGACTGAAAGAAAAATTTTTAGAAACCATGTCCTCTGCTTAAACTCTGCCCAGACCATAATAGAGTCAGCTTTAATCCTAAAGCTGGTCCACCAGAAAACAGCATTTTGAGGTTATAAAATGTTTACTAATATGACAATAATTTATTCAGACAACTCAATATAAAAAAAACAAACAACCCAATCAAAAAATGGGCAGAAGACCTGAACCGACATTTTTCAAAAGAAGACAGATGGTCAACAGGCTCAAGGAAAGATGTTCTACATTGCTAATTATTAGAGAAATGCAAATCAAAACCCTCACCTCACTCCTGTCAGAATGGTTATCATCAAAAAGTCTGCAATTAACAAATGCTGGTGAGGTTGTGGAGAAAAGAGAAGCCTTGTACACTATTGGTGGGAATGTAAATTGGTGCAGCCACTGAGGGAAACAGTATGGAGGTTCCTCAAAATCTAAAAACAGGGGCTTCCCTGGTGGCGCAGTGGTTGAGAGTCCGCCTGCCGATGCAGGGGACACAGGTTCGTGCCCCTGTCCGGGAGGATCCCACATGCCGCGGAGCGGCTGGGCCCGTGAGCCATGGCCGCTGAGCCTGCGCGTCCGGAGCCTGTGCTCCGCAGCGGGAGAGGCCACAACAGTGAGAGGCCCGCGTACTGCAAAAAAAAAAAAACCTAAAAATAGAACTACCATATGATCCAGCAATTCCATTCCTGGGTATATATCTGGAAAAATGAAAACACTCATTCAAAAAGATTCATGCACCCCAATATTCTTAGGAGCACTATTTACAATAGCCAAGATATGGAAGCAACTTAAGTGTCCATCAACAGAGGAATAGATAAAGAAGATGTGGTATATATAAACAGTGGAATATTAGCCCTAAAAAAAGAATGAAATAATGCCATTTGCAGCAACATAGCTGGACCTAGAAAATATTATGCTTAGGGAAATAAGTCAGCTAGAGAAAGACAAATACTGTTCGTTGTCACTTACATGTGGAATCTAAAAAATAAAACAATTGTATGTAGCAAAACAGAAACAGACTCACAGATATAGAAAAGAAATTAGTGCTTACCAGTGGGGAGAGGGAAGGGAAGAGGAGCAAGATAGGGGTAGGGGATTAAAAGATACAAACTACTGAGACTTCCCTAGCGGTCCAGTGGTTAAGACTTCGCCTTCCAATGCAGGGGTGCGGGTTCGATCCCACACCTGTTCCCTGGTCAGGTAGCTAAGATCCCACATGCCTCGTGGCCAAAAAAACAAAACATAAAAGAGAAGCAGTATTGTAACAAATTCAGTAAAGACTTTAAAAATGGTTCACATCAAAAAAATCTTTAAAAAATAGAATAAAAGATACAAACTACCATGTATATAATAGATAAGCAATAAGGATATATTGTACAACACAGGGAATTATAACCATTATTTTGTAATACTTTTTAATGGAGGATTATCTATAAAATATTGAATTACTATGCTGTACACCTGAAGTTAATATAATATTGTAAATCAACAATACTTCAATAAAAAAAGTTTAATGAAATAAAATAAAATTAAGAGCTTCTGTTCATCAGAGGACAACATTAAGAGTGTCAAAGGGCAACCCACAGGGTGAGAAAAGATAATTACCTAGAACATATAATGAACTCCTACAAATAAATAAGAAAAATGCAGACAACTCAGTAGAGAAGTGGGTTAAAAGACTTGGACAGATATTTCATAAAGGGGATATCAAAGTGGCCAATAAATTTATGAAAATATACTCAAATATACTTGGTTCATTAGTAACCAAGTAAATGAAAATTAGACCACAATATAATACCATTAAACACCCTACAGACTGACTAAAACAATAAAGACATAAAATTCCAAAGATAAAATTGGCAAAGATAAAAGCAACTCAGATCTTTATACACTGCTGGTAGTAGTGTGAACTGATACAAGCACTTGTAAAACTGTTTAGCAGTGTCAACTAATTCTTCTCTCTCTCTCTCTCTCTCTATATATATATATATAAAATATATACATGATATATATTATATATATATATATATATATTCAGCACAAATATGTACTTAAATTTGCCAAAAGCCTTCACTGGAATGTTCACAGCAGTGCTATTTGTAATAGCCCCAAATCAAACTGGATATTATCCAGATGTCTATCAGTGGTAGAGTGTATAAATAAATTGTGACATATTTACTCCATGGACTTTTATACAGCACTGAGAATGAATGGTCTACAGGTATATGCAACAATAGGGTAAATCTTACAAAAAAATACTCAGCAAAAATGTACAAAAAAGTACCTGTTGTATGATTCCATTTGTATACATTACAAAAAGAGGGAAAAGTAAGCTATGCTGTTGGAATTCAGGATAGTGGTTAATCTTATGACTAGATGGGAATGTTGGAGGGTTTCTACGGAGGCTGGTTATGTTTGTTTTTGATCTGGGTGCTAGTTTCACACGTCTGTTCAGTTTGTGAAAAATTCATCAAGAAATATGCTTAAGGTAAATACATATTTCAATATATGTATTTTATATCAATAAGAAATTTTAAAAATGGCTTTGTCTCTTTAGTTCATACTGCTTAGGAGAACAGTTGTGATACAACTTCTATATGATCAAAGCAATAATCCTGAAAGATGAGCCTGATGGCTGACAAAATCAAGCATAGGGACTTCCAGTTCATTTCTTCTCTAACCAGCTTCTTTCATCCTTCCTTCCTTTATTTTGTTTATCTACTTAATGAAAGAGCATCATTAAACAAATTTTGCCTAATTCTAGGAAACAATATTGTACCAACTCTCCTATGTAGATTAGTGTAATTAGTTCATCCTTCATTTAGTAGGTGCTATTTCAAGCCAGGTAGGAAGGGTGAACCTGGTGGTGAGCCATGTGACAAAGAAGCAGCAGGGCTAGATTATATTTTCTGCCTGTCTCTACAACTTGGTAAGGAGACCAGGAGAGCACCATTGTCCCATAAAGAGCCCTTCACACCTTAATGCAGGCAATCGACCAAATGCTTTCTCAGTGGACCTACTTAATCTGCACAAAGATGAGTAATAATTCCTTTCAGTAAGAGGCAAGACATGCATATCAGAAAATTAATACACTTCTTTTCAAGGCTTATAAAAGAAGTAGCAGCAAAACAAATTGTGCAGAGAATCGACTACACTATCTTTATTTAACCTGACAACCTGGTTCCAGGGGGGCATCCCAAATAGCTGTCCAGTGATCTCAATCACATTTCAGGGAAAGGCATTCATATGTTCTCAATCCCTGAAAGCACAAGACACAATACCATGGAGACAGAGTTGGTTTGGCCTGATAAGAGATTCCCTACTATCTTTAAAAGTCTTTATCCACAAATTCTTCTACTTGGCTTTTTGAATGGATAAGTAGGGACCAATTTATACAGCAAAAAGTCAAAAGAGTTGTATGGGTTTCTCTTAGGAGAGTCCTCTTTTAAGAGTACTGTAAAACTAGACATTGAAAATTAGAGAACAAGAAGTATCTTTGATATTTCTTCCAGTCCAAAATGACTGCAAAACTGTTTCAAGAGTTCCACCAAATCCTTGTCCCCTAAAATTTTACTCAGCTATTTATAAATATTGATAACACAGATATTGAAGCAAACCCTACATTTGCAGTGACTTAATCTGGTGGAAGTTTATTTTCACTCATCTGAAATGTTAGCGCTCTGCCTAGGCGTAGTGGGTGATTTTCCTCCACACCGTGATTCAGAGACCCAGACTCCTTCCATCTCTTGGGTCCACCACCCCTAGGACCCTATCACCATCATCCACACTGAGCTGGAAAAAAGGGGAAAAGTGTAGAAGGCATACTTGCTACTAATAAAGCCAACGCTGAAACAACTTCTGTTCATATTCCATCATTGAAAACTAATTGTGTGGCTGTCCCAAGATACAAGGAGAAGGCTTGGGGAACTGCAGTTCTTGGCTGAGCAGTCCCCTGTAAGCAATAATGCCTCATTGAGGAAGAGGAAACATGGGTTTTGGTGGATGTGGCCGTCTGTGCCACAACTGTCTTCACCTACATTGGTCGTGAATTTGACCATAAGACAGGTGAATAGGAAACTGAGGGTTGATTTTTCAGTCAAATTTGGAAGGAAAGTGGAGGAGGGAAGGGTAGAGGATAGCATAACAGACTTGAGGCTGGTTATGATTTTCCTCCTCTGCTTAAGAAATATTCACAACAATACACTTATGAATTCATTGACCAAACAAGTATGTATAGGACATCTCTCTCTTTTTCTTTTTAGTTTCTTACTTGGTTTTATTTTTTTAATGTCACATATGCATTTTATTAGTTTTTAAATTGAAGTACAGTTGATTTACAATGTTGTGTTAATTACTGCTGTACAGCAAAGTGATTCAGCTCTACATATATATATACATTCTTTTTTCTTTACATTCTTTTCCATTATGGTTTATCATATGATATTGAATATAGTTCTCTGTGCTGTACAGTAGGACCTTGTTTATCCATTCTGTATATAAAAGCTTACATCTGCTAACCCCAAACTCCCACTTCAGCCCTCCTCCAACCCCCTCCCTCTTTGGCAACCACCAGTCTGTTCTCTATATGCATAGGACATCTCTTAAATTCCAGATCTAGGTTCTATGGACATAGCAGTAAACAAAACAAAGTTTCTGCCTCTATGAAGCATACATTCTAATGTAAGAGTCAAAAAATAAGCATATGCACCAAGAGATGCATAATGTCAAATTGGGATAAGTGTTGTGAAGAAAAGTTGGGAGGATAAGGTGACTGAGAATGACAGAAGGGAAGATGTCTTCAGGGAGGTGACAGCTGAGCAGAGAACAGAATGAAGTGAGGAGGTGGCTCTTAAGGACACCTGAGGGAAAAGCAAGACCCTCAGGTATTGGGTTGACCAAAAAGTTCATTCAGGTTTTTCTGTAACGTCTTATAAAAGCAAACTTGATTTTTCCCAAAGAACAGCGGATAGCCGATTCCATCTCAGCAGTGCTGCATGGGTTAATTTATGCAATGCATTAATTTTGCTTAGGAAAGAAACATTGAGGAGGGGAAAAAGGATGGACTTTGGAGTAAAATGATATGGTTCAAAAATGGAGTCTGCCACTTATAGCTGGTATTACCTTTTGCAAATCATTGACATGCTTGATCCTCTGATTTTTTTCATTAGCAAAACAAGGAGACCGATCTCATTGAATTATGACAAGGTATATATGAAATAATGCACATAAATTATTCCTGCTCTACAGCACATTGCAAACATGCGTTAAATATTAATTACTCCTCGTTTGACACGTAGTCCTGGGGGTGGTGAGTGGGAGATCATCTCTTTTCCCTCTTTCTTTTCTTCCTCAAGGTGGGCAACTTTCATGCCTTTTCCATTTTGTAAGTTCTGAAATTCTTTCCTCATCTCAGAGAACTGGCCTTGCTTCACAATAATGAGGATGAGGGAGAGCCTGATAGTCATTCTATAAGGAGATGGACTTTAGTACAGTCATCCATCCCTCTGTGGACACTTCCTTTATGATTTGTGCCATGTTTAATACAGTTAAGGACTTGGTTGGGAGAAGCCAGAAGTTCATGGCTGTACACCACAGTGTGAAGGTCAGACTTCTAAGTGGGCCTCCTCCCCATCTTACTCTCTTTGTGTTCATTATTCATTCATTTCTTTTAAGCTCTAGGGTAGGCTGTTGTCCTTTGGAAAAGTGTTGGGGAAAGGTGAGATCAGCAGGGTTTTTTTTTCTCAGACTCTTCTTTATGGATTCTCCATCTGCCTTGTGACTTGATCATGGCCAAGTAGTTTCTGCATTCATTGGCACACTGATTTGGTTTGGTTTAGCACAAACACGTGTCTAGAAGCCCTACTGTACTTCCAGCGGAACAGGTGGGTATTAGCCCACTACAGTTTGAACTACTTTGTGTGCATTGCTTTCCATGCCATTTTGAGAGTTCAGTCCCCCCTTTTTTTAGAATGTTTATCATCACAGTGTATACATGGACTTCTAAATTTGTCTCTTTGACTTTTTGACAGCAATATCCTCAAGGCATTTCTGCCCCTCTAGTAAGTCTGCAGCTCCCTAGGGCAGATTTCAGTACTTTCCATCTTCAAGGAAGCACCTTGTCACACTCAAGAGTACAATACACCATGGGTTATTAAACATTTAACTATTTATTTGAATGTGTGGTCACCTACACCTTAGAGTCCTTGTTGTGAATCTCCTTTTTTCAGGGGCAGTAGCTTTATCATATGAGTAGCACTTTAAGCTATGTTTATAGAGTTCTTTTGACTAGATTTCGTAATCACTCATTTACTTGCTTGGAGTCAAATCAAGCCTTCCTTTTTCTTTGGACCTCCCTATTCTATCTCCAGGACTACTATTTCTCAGACACTGATAAATGTTTCAGTAATTTCATTTTTTAGAATACTCACCAACTGAAACACATTAAATTGCAATCTCAGGACCTCAGTGAGACAAACAGAACATCCAAGAGTGTCATCATAATGGGGATATTTGAATTTTGAAAAATTGAAATTGTACTAGAACATCTCTGGCCTCTGTAACAGCAAGAGCTCATTCTCATTAAAAAAAAAAAGTGCATCCATTTCCTAGAGAAAAGCTTATGTGACTGTAGCCTGGAAAGCCCTGCCTTCCTCTCTCCAACACCTCCCTCCAAGCTTCACCCCCTTCTCTCAGCATCTTGTTTCAAGTACATCCATGCAAAGATGCTTTCAGGAACATCTGTACTCTCTCATGCAGGAAGACAAGCAGAGCAGATATCCTGCAGAAGGATATACCAGTAAACATTAACACTCCAAGAAAGGCATATGTTGGGGTATCTGCAGACACTTCTCAGGACTAAATGAGTCCACAAATATGCCCCACTCCATGCAGAAGCTACTGAAACTCTGTAAATGCTGCAGAAAATTTCTGTATTCCTTTACGTCTCCAAATGCCAGCCTCTGGTGTGTTGGGACAAGGCCTAGATTTCATGGTGCAAGTAAAAAAATAAACATTTGCCTCAACTTTTCTTTCCAAAAAACACCTTCAAATTCCTCAAGAATCTTGGACTGTAGTACAGTTGGCTAAGAAACTTCTGTGTCTTGTACTTATTAAGCTCTTAACAAACAGATGCTATAAATCAAAGAATTTCAGAATTAAAAGTTTCCTTAGAGATTGTCTAGCCTAGGTACATATACCTTTGAAAAAGTGGGAAAACTGAAAATCACAAACATCTTAATGGTCATCAACTTAGGAGTCAGTTATTATATTTGAATTTCTACAAAATATTCTAGGAAATATATGGAGCTGTTCAAAAAGAAATCAAAGTATAATCTCTTGATCCTAAGCTTAACTAGTTGTACTAAATCAATAGAATACATCAGTATTTTTTTTTTTTAGTCAATGACTTGTGTTTTATTGGAACAACTTCGAGTCCATGTAAAAATAATAGCATTAAAAGCTCAACATATTTTCTGAGGTTTTTTACCATTTATGAAAACTATAATAAATGAAATACATGCTAATTATAAAAATTTTGTGAAATATCCAACTATAAAGAAGAAAATAAAACAAACTGTTGTAGTCCTGCAACAGAGAGATACATAGTTAATATTCTGACATCTTCACATTGTTGACTTTCTCATTTTTTGAGTAATTAAGGTCTCTCTAATATTCTTTATTTGCTCAGTTATTTTTATCATCAGCATTGTCCTACTGTGGCAGTCAGTCTCCAAGGTGTTCCTAATTGATCCTTACCTCCTGCTAGGCACACCCTTGTGTAGTCCCTGCTCCTTACACCAAGATTTGTCTGTGCCGTCAACAGCACATGACAGAAGTGAAGGAATGTCATTTTGGAAATTAGGTTATACATGACTTCAGCTTTCACATTGGGCTGGCTGCCTCTCGCTGCCTCTCCCTCTCTCTCTCTCTCTCTCTCACTCTGGGGGAAACTAGCTGCCATATTGTGAACAACCTTATGACAGGTGAGGAACTGAGGCCCCCCAGCCAACACCCAGAAAGGCTGCCAATAACCACATGCATGAGCTTGGAAAAGTCTTCTCCAGTCCCAATCAAGCCTTGAGAATGCTATAGCCCTGGTCAACAGCCCAACTGAGATCTCACAAGGCACCCTGAGCCAGAACCACCAGATAAGCCACTTCCCAGCCAATCCTGGGAAATTGGGTGAGGTAATATATGCCTGTTGTATTAAGCTAATATGTTTTGGTGTGATTTGTGGTGTAGCAAGAGAAAACGAATGCATCCACAGTTTTAGAGTCTTCAAGAAAACTATTTTTAATGGCTACCTAATACTCTGCCCTATAGATGTATCATGATTTAATTTACTATTACTGGATTCTCAGGTTGATCTCAATTTTTTGCTCCTTTAATTATTGCAGTCGACATCTTTTTGCAATTGTCTATATCTGTGATTAGTTTCTTAGAACAGACTCCTAGAAATAAAATTATTAAATAAAAATATTAATATTTTCAATGCTTTTGATATTTATATAATATTTTCCAAATTGATTGTACTAATGAGTAGTCTAATCCATTACAATTTTATTGACTCACAAAAGGCAGATCTGTGGCGTGACTGAATTATACTTGTTTAGAGCACCAAATATTGTTAATGTATAATCTAATTTTATATTTAATCGCCTTTTATTTTAAATGCTATTCTAGAAAATAAGATCTTAAAATCCATTTGCTATTTGGTTATATCTGATGATTCAACTATCCAATGCAAACACATTATCTTTTCCACCATACTTGCTCTCTTTCTGTTTTTTCTCATCTCAGGGAATAGCTTCACCATCCTCGCAGTCTACCAATCCAGACGCCGGAGAGGCATCTTAGACTATTCCCTCTATCTCACCCCTTACATACACTCTACCCCCTTCTCTTTACACCTCCCTCTCCTTTCCAGCCCCAAAGCTACTGCCTTATTGCAAACCGTGTTCAGCTCTTTCCCAGACTGTTCTTCCCATCCTGATTTTCAATCTTTTCTTAGCCATGGCTCTACTTTGTGATAATGAATTGGTGACTCTTGGAAACACTAGTGATAATTTGATTTTTTTTTTAAATATTTTCTTGGCTGCGTAGCATGGCATGTGGGATCTTAGTTCCCTGACCAGGGATTGAACTTGCTTCCAACTTGCATGGGAAGCGCAGAGTCAACCACTGGACCGCCAGATAAATTTTGCTATACTCCCTTACTATTACCTTCTACTTTTATGACTGCATTACGGAACACTATAATGCTAATATTTTATGTATAAAAGAGTATACTTATTTTCACATACACACACAGAAAAACACCTAAACAAATTATACCTGCTGACTGTAACAAAGCATGGCCTTCAATGACCATGTTAATGAACAACCATCCAAGAGGGTTTGGAGATTGCAGATGCAAATCTCAGTGGTGTCAAGACAAAATCTGCCCTGAGTGAGAATCATTCCTTCTTCCACCTCTCTCAGAACATTCACTCTAGTTGGGGCTTTGTTTTGCCTTCTTTGGGAACTCCCCACACCCCTCCAGGTAGATTTCACAATTGATTTGGAACAGTCTGCAGGCAGCGCCAAAGTGCAGACAATGAGGAAAAGGAACACGTTGAAGATGATGCATCATTTCCCCCCTGTCTTTCAACGGGTACCTACACTGGAGCATATTAATGTTCAGAAGAAGAAAGATGGTCGTTGTCCCAAATAATAAAGTGAACTTTTGTTAATGATTGTAAAATTTTTCTTCCAAAAAAAAAAAATGAATGCAGTTCATTTGGCTTTGGATTATCTGGTAGAATTTCCAGGTCTATTCTGGGCCATCTATTTTGTTGGCCAAAGTGACCAAAAAGAACTAAATGCAGATCAAGTACAAGTTTGAATGTATTTTGCAGATAATTATTAGAACATAGCATTTTTAATGTAGCTCCTCTAGCTGACTAGTATATAATAAAATATATTTTTAAATGATGCCTTCCCCAGATCTAAAAACAAATGTATGCTTTCATTTCTACGGGCACAAAGACAATTTCCAAGTTCAAGAGATGCATCTTCTAGGGTGAGGCTGTTTCTACTTAGTTTAATGTAACTACTATCTGAAGAGACATTCAAAGGATATATTAGAATAAGATTCCCATTTTGTTTGGTTCTTGTTATCTAAGCAGTCATTTTTCACTTTCAGTTAAAATTAGCACAGAACATTCTTCAGGACAGCCCTTACATTCCTCACATATTTCCACAAAGGGCCCTTGGTTGGAGGGCCCTATCCCAATGATAGTGTATTCTTGTCAGTATTTTATGAATAATAGTTTTTCATAGTCATATCTACCTGTTATTTGCTGGACACAGTGCTAAAATCTGCACACACATTTTCCCATTTCCTACTCACACCGGCGCCATAATGTACTTATTATTATTATCTTCATCTTCTAAATGAAAACCTTGAAGCTTGTAGTTGAGCAAGTTGACCAAAGTCACAAAGTAAGGGGCAGTGTCTGGCTGGTTTAACTCCAAAGCCAGCTCTCTGCCTTAATGCTGTTTCTTCTCCTATGACTCGTTGCCTAGTAATTCCATATCAGATTGACCTAAGACCTTGATTCTTCTAAGATATCTTCTAAGACTTTGAACAAGTCTCTGTACATTAGGACCCTGATTTATGAAGAAACATCCCCACAGAGTATTAACTTGGATTTAATGAATTCCAATTGCTTCCTGCTCACAGGAGAGGCCTGTATATACTCTGTGCTCTAGTGACTTAAACATTCAGTTTCTATTTTTAGTGCCCCCACTGAGGGGTATACAGTATTTCTCCCAGGGCACTACATTCTCAGGCTCTAACTCTCAAGTGGCATCAGCTTTTGCCAGGATGCACTCATGATTTGACTTGCACAACTTAAGCTTTTCCTACACACACACACACACACACACACACACACACACACACACACACACACACACAAATGGGAACTTCCAGAATAACCTCCTGTTCCTAGGAAGTCTCTCTTGAGCCCAACAAGAGAAACCCCCAATCAGCGTTTCCCAGACCTATTTTGTGATATCTATCTACTTGTAAGTGTTAAATAAATGTCTTTCAAAATAAACTACATTTTTAAACGGTTTTCCATTCCCTAAAGTAATTAGGATTACAAGCCATATTCAATCATCCCATGGTAGAATGTTCCACTGCCCCTGTTTTCCTTGTCTTTCTCTTGCCCTCTCCACTCCTACCCTATGTATTTTCTTACCTACTCTTGAAGCATTTTGGCATTCAGAAGACATGAAATAGTAGTCATTCCAAGTAATAAAGTTAGTTCTTTGTTATATCCTTACATGCTTTTTCTTGGGAGGAAATGAATACTCTCTAAAATTTGGCTTTGGATTATCTGGCAGAATTCCTATATCAGTTCTAGGCCATATATGTGTTGCCTGAAGCTTCCCAAAAGAACTAAGTGCGTATTAAATACAGGTTTAAAGTAACATTTATAAAGACTGATGTTTGATTAGCACTTTGTAGTTTACAAATCACTTTTATAAATATTAAGTCACTTAACCCTACAACAACTTTTGGTGGAAGGAAACACACATTTTCCTTTTCTTAAACATTTATCACAAGCTAAGCGTTATGTTGGTGTTTTATATTTAGACTCTTCCTTAATCTTCACAACAGTCCTTCAAGGCATGTATTAGTCCCATTTTGGAGATGAAGAAATTGAGGTTCAAAGAGGTTAAATACTTATGTAGCACCACACAGCTTTAGGATTCAAACTGAGAGTACTGAGATCCAAAATCTGTTGCCTGACCCTGCGCTGTTTCTGACATCCCAGCCTACTAAGGTGGCCCCCAGCTTCATCCCAAAGAACACAGTCAAAGCCGTGGAGGTATTAGCATCTACTATATATCTTATTCCATAAACAATTTTTCTCTAGGAGAATGAGTAGAGAGACTTATACATCTTTATCCACATCCCCATTATATCTCTAAATTCTCTTCTTTGACATTTCTTCCCCAAACTTCTGATTTATAGACAAGTAAATTAATTCCTTCCTGGCTTTCCTTCCTATGTCCAGGAATGAGACCTCATGCTTCTAGATATATGAAGTTTTCATTACACTTCAAAATGTTTCTCAAGCCCAGCGGTAACTCAATTGTACCAAGTTCTTATGTGTATCACTGTTAAGATTATATGAACAATAAGGATCAGAGTTGCACTTTGGCAAGATCTGACTTACCCAAAAGAGAATTTAGCTCTTCTAGATGGCCAAAAGGTGACTCAGACTTTTTGCTACTTGCTGGAATAGAACTGTAATAGTAACATGAAATGTCCTCAGGACACTCAGCTAATGACCTGGTATAACATAAATTTTCTGTTTTCTTTGATAGACCAAAGTTCCACTTTGTGATTTAGACAAAGAAGGATGACTAGATGAGTGAGGTATCCCAGAAGAGATAATAAATAGTACCTGGGTGGGCTGAATTTTAAAATCTCTCAAAAAGAAATTTTCTCTCTTAATACCCTCTAAGACAAATTTTATAAACAACACATAACTGATTTTGTGCCAAATGATTGTTTATACAAATATGGTTTACACACACACACACACACACACACACACTAATGGGTGTATATGTGTGTGATTGTGTATAGCTCCTCATTCTCAAATATAATTGCCTTTATGATAATAAGAAAAATAGTCCCATATATCTGAAGCATAATAAGAGTGAAATAAAATTAATGAGTGTTTTGAGGTATGGGTCTGGATCACTTGATAAATACAAATGCAAACCTGAGTTTCTAGTAGACTTTAGAATACGTGCTCTGTGAAATTCCATAAAAGACCAGCTTACAGATATAAGATCTCCAATATTAGAATTTCTATATAAATATTTCCTGTAAATTAACAGCTCTTTCATGGTAATATCTTCTAGGGCATCATGGATTACAGCCTGTAGTTTTGCATTTAACTAAACCTCTCCCACGAATCATACAACAGGTTCCCAACAATATGTTTTTAAATGTGTCTCCTAAGAGACAGTGGAAAATGTGACTTTTATTTACAACTTAATAAATAACTCAATGATGTGAAGTGTTTTAAGTACAGCAATGTGCTACTTTAAACAAAGTAGTGAAAATATATAACTGAATGTGTCTCGTTGTTTTTACTTCTTTTAAGGTTTAGATTTCCTTTGCCCGTCTGTCTGATTTAACTTAAAAAAAAAAATTATAGGAAGTGGGAACCTTGGTTACTTCAAAGTTAATCAAGATCAAAGTCAAATGAGGTCCACGGAATAAGGAATAAGCCTGCCTGCAAAATGTGTCACGTTGATATTGGCTTGAAGTCTCTTAGTTTATGGCTTGTACCAAAGACCTGTCCTTGGATTTGTCAGGTATGTAAGCGCTGGGAGTTCTTATGGAAAAGAATGGTTTGCTTAGTTTTTCCAGGAGACCGATTCTGACACCAATTCATCTGCGTGACCAGGTAACTCATTTCTCTCTTGGTAACTGAAACACTGAAAATATGAGAGTCTTCTCATCGATTGCATCCTTGTCCACCGTATATAACTCCTGACAAGCATATACCTTCCACATGCTGCATCTTGTTTAATTACAGAAACCTCATCTTTTAATATGAATTCTGCCTTCCTGAAATGGAAGCATGCTGAGAACATTGAAATTCGTTAGTACATCTTCCTTTCTCTGCTCAGTGAAACCTTTGGAGTGAGACAGTTTCCTTGAGTGTCTGCAGGATTCCAGTGTAGTTTTTGAATCTTCCCTGCCTCTCTGTAATTTTAGGGTCTGGGGATTTGGGCTTATGTTGAATTCAAAAAATGCAGGATCATTACCATGTGAAAAGGTAGTGTGGTCTGTTATTCAAAAGATGCCATGGGTGTTCTTGAATGTTCTGCTTCATTGAAGCCCTCCTACACCACACATGTTACCAGTAAAGGCACAACGTTTTATCCTTGAAATGGTCCATGGTGTTTCATCTGAAACGGTGTATGCCTGCTGCTGGGCGTTCTGTGGTTCTGTCTCAACAACATGGCTCAGAACTCACATTCAGCAGGTATCAGCCAAGAGGCCCTTTCGTATCAGAGGAGGAAATAAATCACATTCTCTAGAAACACCCTTCTGTTTTGAATAGTTCCATGGATAGATGGCTGTCTGTTTCAGGGAATATTTAATGTTAGAAAAAAACTAGTCCAAACAGTTTACTCTCCTTAAGTCTAAGTAGCAAGAGGTCTTCCAGTAAATGCTTCAAAACTGCCTAACAGGAGAGGCCAGAAACATCCCTCTGTGACTCAAAATGAAAACGGAAAGGAAAAAAAAAAAAAAAAGACTACTAATCTTTATGACTTTGGTGACCTCTAGTGATCAAAACAGAGAACAAATTGACCAGTTTTGTTTTCCTTTTAGAAAAGAGGGATCTTCCAAAGTCAGGAAATGTATATTTGTTTTGCAATTTTTCTACTCATTCTTTAAATAAAATAACTGATTTTTTAGTAGCAAACAGCAATGTATTCTCACAGTAGACTATTTAATAAGCAAAAGGAGGGGGAAAGTCTCCTTACTTGAGGCTATATTCTTTTCAGTTTTGTTTCTATACATTTACAAACAGGCTCCCAGCAATACACAAAAGTAGGTAATTCTCCACAAAGTGATCACACAGGACAATTACTTGCAATTTGTATTTTTTACAACATACTAATCTGGTAATATACTATTTCGCAACTCGTATTTTTTAACAGTATATTGTGAATATCTTTCCATGTCTTTAAATAACCCTCTACACATGATTTTTACTGATCACAATATTTCATTATATTTTGTTTAAGCATTTCCCTATTACTGGCTATTTAGGTTGTTTTCAATTTTTTTTCTATTATCCCTGGAGCTAATTCTCTGATCTCTTCCAGCATTAAGATAAAGTCTAAGACATGAAATTTCTGGTTTAAAAAATGTTCAAAACAGAATGGTTTTCAGTACTTAGTATCCAATTACCAGATAATTCTAAGAAAGAAATGGTCACCTAAACACTACAGTAGTGCTGTCCAAGGGAGCATGTGGTGAGCTGGGAACTCCTTGGCAGGAGGTCTGTGTATAGATCAGCCACCCAGGCATTCCTTGAAGGGCCTTCGGCCAAAGAAGGAACCAAGAATAACCCAAAACGCTATGTGTGAGCTAAGAGCACATGTCCACTGGTGCAAGGTTATGCCACTTGGAAAAAAGGAATAAGTAGAGAGTTATCAGGTTCTGAGGAGCTCTGTTTGGTAAACACATATAAACATATGGTTCCCACATCAGCAAAAACCTCAACTTTTACACAAGGTATCTGTTCACCAGCTATCAGCTGAAGGTTATATTTGGAAAGTGTTTGCTGAGGGCTTAATTTGTTTTAATGGTTTTTGCATTCTCAAGGTAAATACGAAGTTCTCTTTTTCTTCTCTCTATAAGATAAATAAGGTTGGGTAAATTTTGTAGAAGAAAGGTAAGCGGGGAGAACAGAATTTCTGAACATCTTTTTTCCAATGATCAGAGTAAGGGTAGCATCTTGTGAAATACTTTCCAAATGTATAAATTACATTTCCTGGCTATACTGCTTGAGTTTACACTGTCAAAGACCTGTACCATATTCATACCCTCTCTCTCCTAGGAGAATGTATTAGGCTCTGAGGGGGCTGTGTCATTTTTAATAAAACATATACATGTGCCCTTTGTTTCTTAATACGAATTACAGAAAGTGAAAATCAATCAGTCTTCTGGGTTGATTAAAACTGAGAAAAAAGGGACTTCCTTGGTGGCGCAGTGCTTAAGAATCCGCCTGCCAATGCTGGGGACACGGGTTTGAGCCCTGGTCCGGGAAGATCCCACATGCCACAGAGCAACTGAGCCCATGAGCCACAACTACTGAGCCTGTGCTCTAGAGCCCGTGAGCCACAACTACTGAGACCGCATGCCACAACTACTGAAGCCCGTGTGCTACAGCCTGTGCTCCACAACAAGAGGAGCCACCGCAATGAGAAGCCTGCGCACTGCAACGAAGGGTAGTCCCCGCTCGCTGCAACTAGAGAAAGCCCACGCGCAGCAACGGAGACCCAATGCAGCCAAAAATAAATAAATAAATAAATAAAGTTTTTTGAAAACTGAGAAAAGATGGAAGGGATGGGTAGCATGAGCTAGAAAAATCGAGAGGCACTTCTTCAGAGCAATGGATGTGTACCAGGTCCTTGCAGTAGAAGCATCACTTGGTGAAGTTGAAGGATGTGTTACAAGGTCCAGCCAACTTGCCCTTGCTCTCAAGCCACGCTCTCCAGGCACTGCTGGCCTCCCACTACCTACAAATAGCCACTCTAGATTTTCCCCAGGATTAAATAACAACAGCTGAAGCCCAACATCCACAGAGAGAGGGGCTTCTCAGACTGGGTCCTTGGCCTTCTCCGAGCATGAAGATACAGATGCCACAAAGCTCCTGATGCCTTGATTAGAGGATCCAGGCTGAATCTGTGCATCCTGGGTCCCAGGTGTGGCATTGCCTCAGATTCTGAATTTCAGGCTACTTCTCTCTGATGGTGTGTGCCTTCTTCTATTCTGTTAGAGTTATATGATTTCAAGCAAAATAAATCAGTGCTGGCTAATGCATCATTCAGTAAAGAAAAATGTAAAAAGCAAAAATGAAAAAAATAAAAACAAAACGAGTAGCTCAGCAGATCCAGAAAAAAGGTACTAAATATAGTCTCTTCTGAGCCTGGCTAGAAAGAACCAGCTTAAAACACGTTCTGTGTTTCATTCCCTCTACTCAAAATACCTTGAGGGATATACCTAGGTATCTTAACCCTGCTCACCCAAGGCAAAGACTCTATATAGAGCCAAAGTTATTCTTCTTTACTGAATGATACATATTATCAAAATGAGACACTTATTTTGTACTTTAACGTCTCCCCATACAAATAATGGTGTCAATTATGTGTCTCATTGACAGTCTTGTGTCTTTTTGTTGTTGACATATAGCTGATTTACAGTGTTTCAGGTGTACAGCGAAGGGATTCAGTTATACATACATATATATATATTTATTTACATATATAAATGTATTCTTTTTCAGTTTCTTTTCCATTATAGGTTATTACAAGATATTGAATATAGTTCCCTGTGCTATACAGTAGGTCCTTGTTGTTTATCTCTTTTATATATAGTAATGTGTATCTGTTAATCCCAAATTCCTAATTTATCCCTCCCTCACCCCCTTTCCCCTTTAGTAACCATAAGTTTGTTATCTATGTCTGTGAGTCTAATTCTGTTTTGTAAATAAGTTCATTTGTATCATTTTTTTTAAGTCTTATGTCTTTTTTTTTTTTTTTTTTTTTTTTGTGGTATGCGGGCCTCCCTCTGCTGTGGCCTCTCCCGTTGCGGAGCACAGGCTCCGGACGCGCAGGCTCAG
>NC_041220.1:26543943-26554852 GCF_002837175.3 Physeter macrocephalus | reverse complement strand
AGCGGTCATGGCTCACGGGCCCAGCCGCTCCGCGGCATGTGGGATCCTCCCGGACCGGGGCGCGAACCCGGTTCCCCTGAATCGGCAGGTGGACGCGCAACCACTGCGCCACCAGGGAAGCCCCAAGTCTTATGTCTTTTTAAGGAATACCTTTAGGTTATTTCTGGGTTCTAATTTTTTTTTACTAGCTATAGCATTTTGCAGAATTATTATAATCTACCACATTTAAACAGCTAAATCCCTAAATCGCTATCGAAGCTACTGAAGTATTACACGACTGAAACCTTGCTTTCTTTCTGACAACATAACATTTTCTTGTACGTTCTTTTAAACTCCATTAGTGCCAGTTACAGTTTTCATATTGAACACAGTGCATGAGAAATATTCCCATAAGACTTATTGGTTAAATCATACACACTGGTAAGACATGAGGCTAGTAACAGAAATTAACAGAGTATTTTTTAATCTATAATAATTTTATTTATATTATAAATAGAAATATGAAACTTAACAGAGTATTTTAAAATGGCTTCTTCCCTCAGTTTTTATTCTGAGCGGTTTTTTTTGTCCTGTAAAGATAGACATCAAAATTTTCCAGTAATTTCTTCTTTTTCCCTACTCTGTCCAGGATCTGAGTAGAAAACCCAAATAAAAAAAATGCTGGCCTTCTGTACGGCCACATTCTATGAGGGAAAAAAAAACAACCCTGGCGATTTGGCTGAACCACATAAATGAGAAACAGATTTGTGCAATACAAGCTTGCTCCAAGCCACAGAAGGCCAATGCCATCCTTTGGCATATTTTTAAGACTAAAGGGTAATTGAATCCCTTCTGCACTAGACAGATAGTAAAAAAAAATAAAAATAAAAAGTCAGCAGGGTTTGTCTGGAATCTGGAAGAGACAGTGCAGCCTCACATCTCACTTATGGGAGTGTCATGACAGGACTAAGGGGCATATTTGGATGGTGCTAAACAGCCCCACATGATCAGCCATGCACAAAAGGGGCCTTTAGTCCTCTGCAGCCCAGCAATCTGTAATATCTTCCAGGAGTGCGATCACTGCTGTCTTCCCACCCATCATGGAGACTTGTAAAGCTGCCTGTCTTGGTCCCCGGCCAGCTCAGCTCAGCATCAGCCTTTGCTTTATTCTATTAATGATTCCCTAATTAGACACATCAAGGCCTGTCCTAATTAAGACTATTTTGGTTACAAGTATCCCAAACCCACTTCAAAATAGCTTCATAGAATGAGAGAATTTCTTGGAAGAACTTTGGGCTACCTCACAGACTCCAGACATCACAAAGGGTGGGAACACATGCGGTTCAGTGGCGCTCAGGAAATTTTGGTCGCTATTCACCCGATAATTCCATCGCTAATAGAGCTTAATTTCTAACTCCCAGTCTTCTGTGTTTCTCAAGAAAATATTCTCCAGTGGGGAAACAGATGGGCTCAAGTGGTATCACTTGTCCATGTATGAGCTCATCAGCCATGGTCAAAATTAATCATCACATAATAAAACATATATCTACTGTGAGCCCACCTCTGAATTCTGGACTAATGGTATCTTTTATAAGGCTCCAGCTGGATGCTACAGGAACGCAGAACTTAGTTGAGACAATATGGCCAAGATCCCATCCATGTCTCTAGTTACCAAGGCGAGGCTTAGAGACATTCTGGAAACTGTCCATCCAGCCTGAAGACATTATAAACTTTCCCTCGTCTTCTGTCCAACATTACCTCCATTCTCTCCATTTACAAGCTGACAATAGCGGCACCTCTATCTCCAGTCCAGATTCCTCTTCTGAGTGCCAGATTCAATCATCCATCTTCCTACTTGACCTCTCCACTAAGATCTTCCAGAGAAATCTCAAATTCAGTATTCCCAAATGAAACTCATGATCTTCCCTCATGAACCTGGTTTGCCTCCAGCGTTTCCCATCTCCGTAAATAGGATCACGCTTTACCCAGTCACGTAAGCTGAAAAGGTTGGAAGCAACCTTTAGCCTGCCTCTCTCATCCCCCTTATCCAATTCAACACAAGACCGTTCAACCTGAAGTTCTAATCAGTTGTTGAATCAGTTCAACTTACTCCATAACAGCTGCCTTATTCAATCATCTGGCTTTACTCTCACATCATTGTCTGCTAATTATTCAATCATCTGGCTTTACTCTCACATCATTGTCTGCTAAGACCTTCTTCCTGTTCTCCTTGACAGCAGTATTACCTCCCAAAGATCTGTTCTCCATCCTGTGGACAGTATGGCATCACACTGCTGCACAGCTTTCAATGGTTTACCAGTTGTCCACAGGATAAAACCCCAAACCCTAACACAGTTTATGGTCTCACCAACCACAGTCTTTAGCCATATCTCTTGCCACCATCCTCACTGCTCACACTCTACTCCCCAGCCATAATGAGTCAAGTTTACTCCTCTGAACAGTATGCACCTGTCTCAGAGCACAGAGTGGTCTCTACATAAAGGCTCTTCACCTACTCCTGCGTGCAACTAAGAAACAATGTCCTTATCTTAGTGTTTGCCCTGTCCCTACCCCTCCAGACCGTGCTAATTGATTTTCACTATGTGATCGCATAGCAGGAGGGAGTGTAGTATTGAATATAAACCTGGGACCTGGTGAGAGACTGCTTGGATTCAAATCCTGACTCTACCACATGCTAGGGGAACGGTACTTACTGCACAGAATCATGATGAGGGTTAATACATTACCCACAAGAAGCAATTAGTACAGTAATTAGCCTGATAATTGGTTAGTATTCAATAACTTTTCATTAATATCGTGGACTGGTCAGAAGCAAGAATAACAGAGCCAATGGAGTAACAATGTAGTAGGCATCCCACGGTATTATAACCTGAAAATAAATCTACTGTTTTGGGTTCAGCTGGCTCTCGGGGCCTAGAGAAGCTCACCTGTATTTGCTGCTACAGCAAACCACTCAGCTTCTGTCCTCTGACCCTAAAAGTGAGGCCAAGAAAGGGAAAATGGAAGAGATATATAATCCCAGAATTTTATAAAATACCACCTGTTTCTGGGTTAGTTTTTAAGAAATCGGAAGTCTGTCACTAAAAGTGATCCTTCAAGTGTCAATGAGCTATTTGCTCATCGACACTTGAAACATGTGCTACAACTACTCCTTCAAATTTGGCATATTGGGGAAAATGTGGGAATATCATCAGGAAGATTCTGTTAGAGGTATCATAATCAGGTGTAGATATGAGAGGTAATAGGAGGTCACATCGTCACATAGAAGGAATCTTTTTTTTCACTGAGAGAATTTACCTATTTGTTGATTTCTTCCATGGGGACATTAGGTCGTGGAAGGGGGAGAAAAAACTATCAGAGCATTTGGCGGTTAATCAGGTCGGCGTAACAGACTAAGAGCAAGAGGAGCCCAACTGCAAGGCTTGTTTTCTCCCACAGGACACTTGCTGAGTTCTAGAATGGCACAGGAGTCTGGGGAGCTAAATTGGAAAAACAGAACAAAATCCTACCAGAGGGAAGGGGCTTGCAACAAACCATGATGAATCTCTTCCTCGAGACATCTCCATGGAAGCTGCATGGATGGGAAGCTTAAAAGTTAAGGTCAATGTCCTGCACAAAAGAATAAAAATTACTAGACATGAAAAGAGACAGGAAAATGTGGCAAATAATATTTAGAAAATAAGAGCTGATGATTGTAACAATGTGAATGCACCTACTTAGGCCATTCAAATGTAGACTTAAAAATTACTAAAGTGATAACTTTTATGTTATGCATATTTTATCATAATGAAAATAAATAAATAAAATAAAAGTTGAACTACAGATGTCCAGATACTGCAGTCAACAAACAAGGACGTTAGAATAACTATGATTATTATGTTCAAGGACTCAGAGAAAAAGGTACACAGAACAAATGAAAATAAGTAGAATTTCAACCATGAATTGGAACCTATAAAAAAGAATTGTGTGCATTCTGAATTAAAAATGTGAAAGTAGCATCAAAGAACTCATGATATAGGTCTATATCTAGGACTAAATTTAACAGCAGACTAGACATCGTAGACGAAAGATTATTAAAGGTCATTAGATAGAATTCAAACTGAAGCACAGTAAGAAAAGAAGGTATGGGTTAAAAAAAAAACCCATATGTGTGAGTATTAGTTAAAAAGTCAAATGTATGCATGATCAAAATCTCAGAAGGAAGAGAGAGTCAATATTTGAAAGGTAATGGTCAAGATTTTCCAAAACTGCTAAAAATACAAACTCATTCATTTAAGAAGCTCAGATCCCAAAGAAAATTACACACAGACATTTCATAATCAAACTCCTGAAAATCCAAGACAAAGAGAAAACCTTAAAAGCAGTCAGAGGACAAATACACATACTACCCTCAATGAAGAAACCATACCTTGGGAAGAGACGGTCTTTTCAATAAAGGGTGCTGAATCAGTTGGATAACCACTGTACTATAAATGAAAGATCTACTTTTCCATGCAAAATCAACCTGAGTGAATCTCTCAGACTTTACGTTAAAGAGGGAAGAATCCAGACACAAAAGAGTTCTAACGTGTCATTCAACTTTAACAAAGTTCAGGAACAGATAAAACCAATCAACAGTGTTAGAAGACAGGGACGTGGTTACCTCAATGCAGGATAGGTATTGACCGGAACGAGCAAGAAAGAAAATAATGCGAGTGTTGAAAATGTTCTATATCTTGATCTGACTGGTGGTTACACACACTCACCCTCACACTCACACACATGTGTGTATGTATGTATATGTGTGTGTGCATGTGTATCCATCACATTGCACCCTTAAAATTTGTGTGTTACATCTCAATAAAATATAAATACAAGAAATTACTATAGATTTGTTCTTTATCTTTTGTTGATATGCTTCCCCCAGTATTTCTTCATGTAGAGAAGCAGGGTCAAATTCATGTTTACATAGGTAAAGGGCAGAGTGGATTGACCTCCTAGATATTGAAAAGTGCAAATGTGCAAGTTTGTGTGTGTGTCCTTGGAATATCAAACAGTTGTGCAAACTACTACAGTGCTGTCTCTCAACTCCAGACCATTACTTATGCTGTTTTCTCTGCCTGGAATGTGCCATCTTCTCCCTTGACCTGGTTATTCATTCTCTAGGTTTCCTTGCTTGCCCTGGAAAGCCTTTCCAGAACACTATGTTTGAGTGGGTCCCTCTTATGTGCTCCCAGAGTGCCCTTTGCTCACGATTATATATCCTGGGCACTCCATAATGCACTTGCCTCCTTACATGTTTGTCCCCCAGGTAGGCTGTAAGTTCCTGGAGGGGAACTTGAATTACATAAGGTTGTATCTCCAGCACTTGGTAGGAGCTCACTAATCATTTATTGGACAGTTATATGGATGTAGAACACAATGGACCTGTTAATCCTTAATGGAAAGATGATGCATGATACCTGATTCCAGGGGGATAACACAATGGGATTAGAGCAACCTGGAGCCATTGTTTACTGCCTACTAACCACAAAGTGATGAGAGTTTCTGACTTATAGGGCGTGACTGAGCATACCTCCAAAACGGCACATTACATTAAAATTGTAAAGAAAGGAAATAGGGACCTGGTTAAATCTCATCTCTAGAAGACCTTGAAGAGGTCTCCTAACTATCTAAATTGGATTTGCAAACTTCAATGCAGACAAGAGCAAGGCAGAGAGTATAAATGAATGTGGTTGATTGTATTATTGTTCTCAATTATTCACTGCCCTCCATATAAGTGTTTTCTGTATCCTCACCATTGCCATACAACTTACAGGATTTTCCTTTGGAGGAAATGTACTTCCTTGCCCTGTTGCTGTCAGCTTGGCCTGTGATTTGCCAATAGAATGTGAGCCAGAATGGCATATGCCATGTCTGAGGCAAAGCATTAAAAGCTATTGCCCCATTTGGCCGTTTTTCTTTTCCCTTTGCAACAAGAATTCCAAATGGGGGCTGCTCCTTCAGTATGGATCCTGGAACCTGGAATCAACACAGACAAACAGGACTGTGAGCAGGAAATGAAGCAATGTTGCTGCAAGATGCTGAGGTTTTGAGGTTTTATCAGAGGAACTCCGTCTAAGCTGACAGTGGCAAGCATCAGGCGGAAGGCTTGGCTAACTCAAGAAAGCCTACCTGTCCCAAGGGGCAGCTCCAGTGGACCGCCACCATGTGGGACTGCAAGCTCACCCTTGACAGATCTACCTGTGCTTTCAGAGGGACCAGATTTTTAATTAAATCCCCTACTGATGTTTAATTGAAATATACCTCCTTTTATTTTTTTTTAATTTTTAATATTCTATTGGAATATAGTTGATTTACAATGTTGTGTTAGCTTCAGGTGTACAGAAAAGTGATTTAGTTATACATATTCATAGATCTATTGCTTTTCAGATTCTAATTAAAATATACCTCCTTTTAAATATTGGCAACTGGGGACCTTCAAGGTGGTGGAGGAGTAAGATGTGGAGATCCCCTTCCTCCCAACAAATACATCAAAAATACGTCTACATGTGGAACAGCTCGTACAGAATGCCTACTGAACGCTGGAAGAAGACCTCAGACTTCCCAAAAGACTAGAAATTCCCCACATACATCCGTAGGGCAAAAGTAAAAAGAAAAAAGAAAAAACAGAGACAAAAGAATAGGGATGGGACCTGCACCTCTGGGAGGGAGCTGTGAAGGAGGAAAAGTTTCCACATACTAGGAAGCCCCTTCATTGGTGGAGGTGGGGGTGGCCGGGGGGAAGCTTCGGAGCCACGGAGGAGAGCCGCAGCCACAGGGATGCGGAGGGCAGAGCGGAGAGATTCCCGCACGGAGGGTCGGTGCCGACCAGCACTCACCAGCCCGAGAGGCTTGTCTGCTCACCCGCCGGGGCGGGCGGGGCTGGGAGCTGAGGCTCGGGCTTCGGAGGTCGGATCGCAGGGAGAGGACTGGGGTTGGTGGCGTGAACACAGCCTGAAGGGGGGCTGGTGCACCACAGCTAGCCGGGAGGGAGTCTGGGGAAAAGTCTGGAGCTGCCTAAGAGGCAAGAGACTATTGTTTTGGGGTGTGTGAGGAGAGGGGATTCCTTCCCTGACTGCCCACAGAAGGCAGGGCACCACCTAAAGGAGCTCGAGAGACAGGCGCGAGCCGCGGCTATCAGCGCGGACCCCAGAGACGGGCGTGAAACGCTAATGCTGCCGCTGCAGCCACCAAGAAGCCTGTGTGCGAGCACAGGTCACTATCCACACCTCCCCTCCTGGGAGCCTGTGCAGCCCGCCACTGCCAGGGTCCCGAGATCCAGGGACAACTTCCCCGGGAGAACGCACGGCACGCCTCAGGCTGGTGCAGTGTCACGCCGGCCTCTGCCACTGCAGGCTCGCCCTGCATTCCAATTATAACTACTGTACCCCTCCCTCTCCCCAGCCTGAGTGAGCCAGAGCCCCCTAATCAGCTGCTGCGTTAACCCTGTCCTGTCTGGGTGAAGAACAGATGCCAGGGGGTGACCTACACGCAGAGGCGGGGCCAAAACCAAAGCTGAAACCAAGGAGCTGTGCAAAAAAAGAAGAGAAAGGGAAATTACTCCCAGCAGCCTCAGGAGCAGTGGATTAAATGCCCACAATCAACTTGAGGCACCCTGCATCTGTGGAATACCTGAATAGACAACGAATCATTCCAAAATCAAGGCAGTGGACATGGGGATCAACTGTAGACTTGGGGTTTGTTGTCTGCAACTGACTTGTTTCTGATTTTTATGTTTATCTTAGTATAGTTTTTAGCACTTGTTATCATTGGTGGATTTGTTTATTGGTTTGGTTGCTCTCTCTTTTTATATTTTTTTTTATTTTAATAATTTAAATTTTAAAAAATTTTTAATTAATTAATTATTTATTTATTTTTCTTTCTTTCTTTCTCCCTATCCTTCTGAGCCATGTGGCTGACAGAGTCTTCGTGCTCCAGCCTGGTGTCAGGCCTGAGCCTCTGTGGTGGGAGAGACTAGTTCAGGGCATTGGACCACCAGAGACCTCCTGGCTCCATGTAATATCAATCAGCAAGAGTTCTCCCAGAGATCTCCGTCTCAGTGCTAAGAACCAGCTCCACCCAATGGCCAGCAAGCTCCAGTGCTGAACGCCCCATACCAAACAACTAGCAACACAGGAAACAACCCCACCCATTAGCAGAAAGGTTGCCTAGAATCATAATAAGTTCACAGACACCCCAAAACACACCACCGGATGCAGCCCTGCCACCAGAAAGACAAGATCCAGCCCCACCCACCAGAACACAGGTGCCAGTCCCCTCCATGAGGAAACCTACACAACCCACCGAAGAAACCTTACCCACTGGTGGCAGACACCAAAAACAACGGGAACTACAAACCTGCAGCCTGTGAAAAGGAGACCCCAAACACAGTAAGTTAACCAAAATAGGAAGACAGAGGAATATGCAGCAGATGAAGGAGCAAGGTAAAAACCCACCAGACCAAACAAATGAAGAGGAAATAGGCAGTCTACCTGAAAAAGAATTCAGAGTAATGATAGTAAGGATGATCCAAAATCTTGGAAATAGCATGGAGAAAATACAAGAAACATTTAACAAGGACCTAGAAGAACTAAAGAGCAAACAAACAATCATGAACAACACAATAAATGAAATTAAAAATTCTCTAGAAGTAATCAGTAGCAGAATAACTGAGGCAGAAGAACGGATAAGTGACCTGGAAGATAAAATACATACTGGAAATAACTACTGCAGAATGGAATAAAGAAAAAAGAATGAAAAGAATTGAAGACAGTCTCAGAGACCTCTGGGACAATATTAAATGCACCAGCATGTGAATTATAGGGGTTCCAGAAGAAGAAGAGAAAAAGAAAGTGACTGAGAAGTTATTTGAAGAGATTAGAGTTGAAAACTTCCCTAATACGGGAAAGGAAATAGTTAATCAAGTCCAGGAAGCACAGAGAGTCCCATACAGGATAAATCCAAGGAGAAAAATGTCAAGACACATATTAATCAAACTATCAAAAATTAAATACAAAGGAAAAATATTAAAAAAAACAGCAGGGGAAAGACAACAAATAACATACCAGGGAAACCCCATAAGGTTAAGAGTGGATCTTTCAGCAGAAACTCTGCAAGCCAGAAGGGAGTGGCAGGATATATTTAAAGTGAATGAAAGGGAAAAACCTACAACCAAGATTACTCTACCAAGCAGAGATCTCATTCAGATTCGCCAAGAGAAATTAAAACCTTTACAGACAAGCAAAAGATAAGAGAATTCAGCACCCCCAAATCAGCTTTACAACAAATGCTAAAGGAACTTCTCTAGGAAGGAAACACAAGAGAAAGAAAAGACCTACGAAACCAAACCCAAAACAATTAAGAAAGTGGGAATAGGAACATACATATCGATAATTACCTTAAATGTAAATGGATTAAATGCTCCAACCAAAAGATATAGACTGGCTGAATGGATGCAAAAACAAGACCCATATATATGCTGTCTACAAGAGACCCACTTCAGACCTAGGGACACATACAGACTGAAAATGAGGGGTTGGAAAAAGATATTCCAGACAAATGGAAATCAAAAGAAAACTGTAGTAGCAATTCTCATATCAGACAAAATAGACTTTTAAATAAACACTATTAAAAGAGACAAAGAAGGACATTACATAATGATCAAGGGATCAATCCAAGAAGAAGATATAACAATTGTAAATATTTATACACCCAACATATGAGCACCTCAATACATAAGGCAAATGCTAACAGCCCTAAAAGGGGAAATCAATAGTAACACAAGCATAGTAGGGGACTTTAACACCCCACTTTCACCAACGGACAGATCATCCAAAATGAAAATAAATAAGGAAACACAAGCTTTAAATGACACATTAAACAAGATGGATTTAGATATTTATAGGATATTCCATCCAAAAAAACAAGAATACACTTTCTTCTCAAGTGCTCTTGGAACATTCTCCAGGATAGATCATATCTTGGGTCACATATCAAGCCTTGGTAAATTTAGGAAAGTTGAAATCATATCAAGTATCTTTCCTGACCACAACGAGATAAGACTAGATATCAATTACAGGAAAAATTCTGTAAAAAATACAAACACATGGAGGCTAAACAATACGCTACTAAATAACCAAGAGATCACTGAAGAAATCAAAGAGTACATCAAAAAATACCTAGAAACACATGATAATGAAAACACAATGACCCAAAACCTATGGGATGCTGCAAAAGCAGTTCAATTGATAAACCACTAGCCAGACTCCTCAGGAAAAAAAGCAGAAGACTCAAATCAACAGAATTAGAAACTGAAAAGGAGAAGTAACAACTGACCCTGTAGAATACAAAGAATCATCAGAGATTACTACAAGCAACTATATGCCAATAAAGTGGACAACCTGGAAGAAAAGGACAAATTCTCAGAAAATCACAACCTCCTAAGACTGAAGCACTGAAACTGAAACAGTGATTTAAAATCTTCCAACAAACAAAAGCCCAGGGCCAGATGGCTTCACAGGCAAATTCTATCAAACATTTAGAGAAGAGATAACACCTATCCTTCTGAAACTCTTCCAAAATATAACAGAGGGAGGAACACTCCCAGACTCATTCTACAAAGCCACCATCATGCTGATACCAAAACCAGACAAAGATGTCACAAAGAAAGAAAACTGCAGAAATGGTGAAAAAGTGAAACCATTTCCTCTACAAACAGGAACAAGACAAGGATGCCTACCCTCACCATTATTATTCAACGTAGTTTTGGAAGTTTTAGCTACAGCAATCAGAGAAGAAAAAGAGATAAGAGGAAACCAAATCGGAAAAGAAGAAGTAAAGATGTCACTGTTTGCAGATGACATGATACTATACATAGAGAATCCTAAAG
>NC_041220.1:26502017-26542927 GCF_002837175.3 Physeter macrocephalus | reverse complement strand
CTAAATAGACATTTCTCCAAAGAAGATATACAGATTGCCAACAAACACATGAAAGAATGCTCAACATCACTAATCATTGGAGAAATGCAAATCAAAACTACAATGAGATATCACCACACAACAGTTAGAATGGCCATCATCAAAATATCTACAAACACTAAATGTTGGAGAAGTTGTAGAGAAAAGGGAACCCTCTTGCACTGTTGGTGGGAGTGTAAATTGATACAGCCAGTATGGAGAATAGTATGGAGGTTCCTTAAAAAACTAAAAGTAGAACTATCATATGACCCAGCAATCCCACTACTGGGCACATACCCTCAGAAAACCATAATACAAAAGGAGTCAAGCACCACAATGTTCATTGCAGCACTATTTACAATAGCCAGGACATGGAAGCAGCCTAGGTGTCCATCAACGGATGGATGGATAAAGAAGATTTGGCACATATATACAATGGAATATTACTCAGCCATAAAAGAAATGAAATTGAGTTATTTGTAGTGAGGTGGATGGACCTAGAGTCTGTCATACAGAGTGAAGTAAACCAGAAAGAGAAAAACAAATACCGTATGCTAACACATATATATGGAAACTAAAAAAAAAAAAAGTGGTTCTGATGAACCTAGGGACAAGACAGGAATAAATACGCAGATGTAGAGGATGGACTTGAGGACATGGGGAGGGGGAGGGGGAAGCTGGAACAAAGTGAGAGAGTGGCATGGACTTATATACACTACCAAATGTAAAACAGATAGCTAGTGGGAAGCAGCCACATAGCACATTGGCAACTAAATCAATATGTTTTCAAAAACCCTTAGGGTCAAATCAAATCAAGGATACATTTGCAATTTCTTATGCACCCCTTAGTTTTCTGATGTGTAAGAGAAGAATGATAATATCTGTTCTGCCTCTGTACCAGGGTTATTTTGAGTGTCAGATTTGTCTAAATTTGTGTTTGTTTTATTTTAATTTTGAAATGATAAGAGGAAAGAAGTTGAACAACCCTGGCAAAGCAGGCTGGAGATTCCTAAGGTGACAAGATACCAAGAGGCCAGTAGTGCAAGCACCGTGTCTCAACTTTCCTCAGCCTCCATAAAAAGCCGACTTCTCCATAGGCAGATCAGACTAGCCTGCAACCATCTTCAGGAATTATGTGATCCTGAAATAGTTGGGGCATAAGTAATTGACAAAAAGTAACAGTTCCTTGTCATGAAACAAGTCTGAGCTAGCTTAATAGATCCAGTTTGACTTTCCACGTTTGCGACATTATAATTCATCTTTCTCCTTGACTAATGACAATATGAAAAAATAACCCAAGGACATAATGTACCTAGAAATGGGATAAGGTTTCCATGTTTGAAGGTATAAACTCAAAATTCTCAAAAGATAGGTAGATTTCTCTGACACCTTTCCACGAAATATCTCACAGGTAGGATTTGTTGGTGATCCTGCACATGTGTCTCAGTAAGAATATAAAGAAAATTGGGGAAATGCCAGAAAGGGAAAAGCGTAAGGTGACGTCCTGTGTTTTTTTCTGTTTCATTTTCAGATTTCACATTTTTCCTTCCATTATGCGGATGCACCACTAGAGGGCACCATACAGCTCTGCTTCCACACACCCTGTGGTGTAATGCTGGGTCCGACCTCCAGTTACTACACTGAAAGCCCTACAGCTTTTGTCTATCTTTAATCAGATCACATAGGCTCAACGTGTCTGCCTGAAGGAAGCTGCAGACCCATCCTTGATCCAAGGTCATTTCCCCCTCCTCATGTCATTAGGAGCTATCTAGTCCTTTCAAGTGACCAAGAGCAAAGCATCCATTCCTGTCCTGTGGCCTCAGGTTCATGTAGGGGGCTACATATGTCATCCAGTTGCCAGTACTGAGGACAATTTCCTGACTGCCCCTCAGCCTCTGTAGGGTGTTCTGCCAGATGCTGAAACTAGAACAAAGATCACAGGACCTACAGATACAAGAAAAGGGGTCGTGCAGGATAACAAATGAACCAGTGTGTGTAAGTACTGCAGGAGCTTCAAGACTGATGAATGAAGTGATTCTCCAGGAAAGCACAAGGTCTCATGAAGAAAAGTGTTCTTGGGCTTCCCTGGTGGTGCAGTGGTTGAGAGTCCGCCTGCCGATGCGGGGGACGCAGGTTCGTGCCCCGGTCCCGGAGGATCCCACATGCCGCGGAGTGGCTGGGCCCGTGCTCCGCAACGGGAGAGGCCACAACAGTGAGAGGCCCGTGTACCGCAAAAAAAAAAAAAGAAAAAAAAGAAAAAAAAAGAAAAGTGTTCTTGGAGGCCAATCAGCCCAGGCCGAAGAAGGTAAGAAACTGGATTTTAGGCTGAGTTTCCTTTTCTCCTTCCTGCCTTATTAGGGACCTCCATACAGGGGGAAACCTGAAGCTAAGGTATGATATAGGGAATATCTATCTATCTCTCTCTCTATATGTATATATTTATGTGTACATATAGAGAGCAGCTTCTGCACCCCAAGACTGCCTGAGAGAAGTTACTTTCTTCTGCACTGCAATATTCATTTGTCTTTTCTTCATTTGACAGGTATTTACTATCAACTGTGCCCCAAACACTCAGTGGTAAATAAGATAGCCACAGGCAGGGCATGCCTGCTTAGAACTTATAGTCCACTGAGGACACAAAAATGATTGCAACACAATATGGTAAGTCCTGTAAAAAGGGAGGAAGAGGGTACAGTATGAGTACAGAGCAGGGACCCCTGACGCAGATGTTGGAAGTCAGGGAAGACTTCCTGGAAGAAGAACTATTAAATCGAGATCCTAAGCAGAATAGAAGTAGGTCATGTGAGAAGAGGATAAGCATGTTCCAGGCAGAAGTAACACAGCACAGAAGAAAAAAGAATCAAATAGGATTTTATTTCTGCATATACAGTTTCCGAGCTTGCTGTTTCCACTTAGCTATTTTGTCCCATCTCCATATCAAATATTTTTGAAAACATGAATTTAACAGCTGCCTAATAGTCCCTTGTGAGGATAGTAACTAATTTATTTACCAATTTTCAAAGAGACATAGCATTTTCAAGGCGCATGCTAATTGCTTTCCCCTTAAAAATATAAAGTCATGTGAAATAATCTTTATTGCTCATATTAATATCCAAAAAAACTCCTTTACTTGGCTCTCTGTTGAGAACAACTTCTGCAACCCAATCTGATATTCCCCCCGCAGCAAATACTGAATTTAAGCAAATCATTGGTTTGCTAAATATTGGTTACTATGAATTATTTGTAAATTTTGCTGCAATTGTCTTGCATGCATCGGTGGGGCCTTCAGAAGGGCTCCAGGATTCCAGGGCTTTCAGATTTTGCACTGTCCCTCAGAGTGCCACCCTGTGCCCCTCAGCCTCCTGCATGTCTGCATCTTAGCTCCCCATCTACCCCTCAATCTCAGGGAGATTGGGATGTTAACAGATAGTTATCTCCACCTTTTCCCCCAGTAAATACTTTTCCTCGGTGGCTCAGTTCCCTGAAGCTGCACATATCAGTTTCACAAATATTTTTTTAAAACCATCTTTGGGTAAAAATAGAAACAGAATCTATTTAACAAGTTGCTGACTTAGCAAATTGATTTTCTGGGCCAAGCAGGAAAGATCTGCACAGACTCTTAGAGGAAGTGAGGTGTTTGAGGTAGAGTATCCAAACACCTTCTTCTGAGCTGTTTCAGATCTAACTCTGCCTCCCTTTAAAACTGACCTTCCTCGGATGGCCATACTTCTCATTTTAACCTGCTTCACAGCAAGGTTTTGGGTTTGTCTGTTTTATTTTTGAGTGTTCACATTTACTGTCTCGTCATCCATTTATGCTTCCGTAGTGAGGTGTGTTTGGAGGGAAATTCACCTCGCTGGTTCTGTGTGGGCCCTAGCTGTTCCATTCAAACTCTATTTTGAATTAAAGATTTCTTGCGTCGCATGTATTCTTACATTGCTGTATGACTTGCCATGGGTTGGAGAGTTTTTTCAAATCTCAGAGCACTCCAGTGGTAATTCCAGCTCTCCAATACATTTATTTCGTGTAAGAAGTCATTTTCTCCTGGGGCCCACAAGAAACTCCACAATAAAAATGAGAATTTTCCTAGCTCTATTATAGTGACCTCAGCCTGGCTCAGACCCTAGTCTCAGGCCTTCACAGTCTAATTCTTGTTTGTCCAATTGGGTAGCTCCTGACTGCTACTACCTTACCAAGCCCACTGAATTTATGCAAAGTAAATTTAACATGTAGCTGCCAGCTCCCTAAAGTGAAGATTTGACTGAACACTTTAATAATCCTGGTTGAGCAGATACCCACGTATCTTTATGGACAGATGGTTCACAACTTTGCATCATTTAAAAATGCCACCCGGCCTATCACCCAATGCCTGGGGAAGGTGGGCCTGAAAGATAACAAAGTGCAGGCTGAGGCCACAGATGTCACACCCGTCTTCCTTGGAGGATTTCTTGCACTGACCTTGGCAAGCGAGCTCATGATCTCAGGATGCACGGAAAAATGATCTTTGTACTACTATTGTCAGGTAAGTGGAATTTTTTTTTTGCAGGGTGCTGTTATATGGGATATAGGATTATACATGCAAAGATAAACTGTCCCATTTTAGTCCTATCTGACTTAAACGAATACCTAAATGAGTAGTATCTCAGATCCCAGTCTGGAGGATGGATTCTTATTGGGACTCCGTGGAAGAAATTGCTCCAGGGGGCCCAGTAATTGTGACAGGATCACAGCACAGTTCCAGGATGAGAAGCATGCTTCAATCCTAAGCCTAGCCAGAATTAAAAGAATTTTATCAAATACACTGAGAAACATCTCTGTGTGAAGGAATGTGTTGCTTTACTGGCGTTTTCACAAGTTTAACTTCTAAGTTAGAAAGTCATTCGTGAAGGTGATAGTGGATATGCGGTGTTCAGTTTTCTGAAAAGTCTTCCAAAAAATTATGATTTCCTCCTTCTCCTGCCAAAAATGTACAAGCTGCAAGCATGAACCCTGAATCCATGGGGGAGTTATTTCTCACATTGTGGTCCATTACTGAGGTGTAAGGTGGAAAAAACAAAAAAAGAAAGAGCTCTTATTGGTTAAGGGGTTATGTGGTTTGGGGAGAAATCGAAATCCATTCATTAAAAAAAGAAATAACATAGGCATATTATGAAGCGGTATCAAATTAGCATTACTTTTGGCCTCTTCCCGAGAGTGTTATGGTTAACGTCTTCTCAAATGGAGTGTTTATCTGTCAGAAATACTGGTGCCCGGCACATAGATAAGGAGCAGGCAATGACTTGAAATGTGTTTAGCCCCTCAAACGTGGTTGTAACTCGAGTTACAGCAAGCATCGAGGATCTACCGGGCGCTCTAGGAGATGGGGAAGGGATCCAGCATTTTCTAAGATGCATCAGGGGATACAGTAGTGTCATGGTTAAAGCACGGGCATGAAAGACAGAACTAGGTTCAAACCTGGCTTCACATCTGAAAGCTGGGGAACATTAAGGCAAATTACTTACCGTCTCTTGGCCTCAGCATCCATGTCTGTAAAATGCAGACAATGTTGGTACCTGCCTCCTAGTAAGCGCCTAAGGACTGAACAAACTAATTACTGTAATGTCCTTACTCCAGTGCCTGGCACATAGTAAAGTAGTAAATAAGTATTTAGCTATGAAATAGTTATAAACTAGGAAACAAACCTGGGTATGGGATGGTGATTTCTGAGAAGTGATGGAGAATGGGAAAATTCCAGGAAAACAGAAGACTAACAAAGTTGCTCTAATTTTTTTAAGTGGCAAGGAATGAAAACATTTAGCTTGGAGAAAAGAAAACACGTGGAAGGAATGTGGCAGAATATTTAAATATATTCAAACATTTGTAGAGCTCTTACACAGAAGAGACAAGAGGTATTCATTGCGTGGTTCCAGAGGGCAAAGTGGGGTTACTCAATCGAATTAGACACATTACCCATTTGGGGGAGGGGAGGGGCAGAATATTTGGAAAGGATTCCTGGAAAAGAAGGAAATTCATTTTACCAGTTTTCAAGCAGGTAGTGCAGTAAGGCCTTAAATGAGGCTTCAGGAGGTCAGCAAGTTCAATTGACTCCAAAGGCGGCCTTGGTCTCCAGGGCCAAGGCTGTCATCATCTTTGCATCTTCTGGAATCCTCCAAAGCAGGGATCCCCAACCAGCCTGTTAGGAACCAGACCGCACAGCAGGAGGTGAGCGGCGGGCGAGGGAGCGAAGATTCATCTGTATTTACAGCCGCTCCCCATCGCTCGCATTAGAGCCTGAACCATCCCCCCCAACCCACATCCCCGGTCCATGGAAAAATGGTCTTCCGCGAGACGGGTCCCTGGTGCCAAAAAGGTTGGGGACTGCTGCTCCAAAGAAACTCTCTTGATGTGACGACTTTATAGAATAATAGATAGACGCTGGAAAAAAATTCCCCTTCTTATTCATTAGTTGAAGAGGAGAACGTGAAAAGTGTGAGGAAATGGGGAAAAAAAAACTTACTTGCTTTCTCCAGTAATCTTAAGGGTAAAGTCAAAACTTCTAATTCTAAGAGTATCAGATGTCATCCTCCCAATGGAGAGTAAGTTTTTTCGAAATGATTTGATTCCCAATCCCTGAATTCATTCACTCATTTGTTCATTCAGTAATTATGTGTCAGATGACAAACACCGAGGCCACGGCAGGGACATAAATGAGCTCCCAGAGTTGGAGTTCAGGGCGGGTGGGGGCAGATGGGGAGGGGGACACAGACATTCAGCAGAACAAGTAAATTATTAAAAGAAGAAAAGACAGTGAAAAATAGCACACAGAGAATTAAACCAGGGAAGGTGATGAACACAGTGCAGAAGGCTGATGTAGAGAAGAGGAGCAGGAAATTTTTCTCTGAGTTCGTGACATTTCTGATGAGAGCTGAACAATGAGAAGAAGCCAACCTTGCAAAATCTGGGGAAGGGCACCGGAGGTGGAGGGGACACGAAGGGCGAAAGTTCTAAGGCAAGAGAAGACATAATGTGTTCAAGGAAAAGCCAAAGCTTTGATTTGAAAATCGGGTCCTGATGCTAAGAAGCCCTTGGAGAGAGCTCTGTGTCCCTGGACCATGATTATCCATGTGCACCTTACCACACACGCCTGAAAACACACCATTAGAATGACTAAGCAAAGAAACAAGGCTTCTGCTTTTTCTTCAGTGATCCAAGAGGAGACACTTCTCTCCATTTAATTGCTACGGGAATGAGTTCTGAACTGGGTTTCAGGGACCACAGCACTCTAAATTTCTTAAAAGTCAAACCTGTGCTTCATTTATGCATCCTCCACACTGCTAGGCACATAATAGGCACTCAATTAATAGTAGTTGCAGAAATGACAAATGACCAGAATTTTGCTGCAGGTTAGTTTAACTGTGGAGAATCAATTGACCCCCATGGGCCTCAGTTTCCTCCTGCCTCTTAAATAAAATGCAGACTAGATGGCATCTAAAATCCCTTTCATCTCTAAACTTCAGTGATACCTCAAAGGTCAACCTGAGATGTCCTGTTAGGCTAGCTACCAAATCTATAAATCTCTAGTTTGATGCGAAATTTTTAGAAAGAAATGAACACTCTCACTATGAACTCCAGGAGAAGGATTTCTAAGGGGGGAAGAAGAGACAGTATCTCAAAATTGACTTACACTGATTATAAATTGGGAAGTTGAATTTAACATTCTTGTGATGAATTTCTTTTTACTTTGGTCTCTAGAGGATGACTGAAAACATCTGTGAACCTATTGGGGAAGCATATTTTAAATAATTTTCTCAAATGTCTTTATAGGTTATATTTTAACTAAACCTGTCATCACAGCTACTCAAGAAATACACACTGCATCTACACCATTAGGTAAGTTACCAACAAAAGCAGACGGGCAATAGATTTCCAGCCATTATTATCATATCTATATATTTAATAAGTACCTTTCTGTGTGGTTTTCTGTGATAAATGAACTAAATTAAAACTAAAGCAACAATACTGAAAAGAAATATTCCAGGGTTATCTCTGGGTGTTGGGGTTGGGGGTCATTTTTTTCTGCTTTTTCATACTTTCTAAATTCTCTGTGAAAAGAATTAAATATATGAAATATAATTAGGAAAAGTTTTCAAAAACTTTTTAAATTAAACTGAACACACACAATCTTTGCTTTCTAAGATGTCTCTATCATTAAGCAATGCTGACAAACATTAACAGAGGAAAACCTAGACACCAGCATATTCATTTCATCATGCTTATTGCTACTCAAATAAACTTGGTTGTGATGTATACTGAAATTGATTTCAGGCAAAAGAGCAAGAAAAAAGAGCAGACAAAAAGAGCAAGAATTGACAGTAAACGTATGAGATAACCTATGGTTACTATTTTCCCATTTTCTGCTTTTTAAAAAAATTGAAATATAGTTGATTTACAGTATTATATTAGTTTCAAGTGTACAACATCGTGATTCAATATTTTTATAGATTATACTCCATTTAAATCTATATAAAATATTGACTATATTCCCTGTTCTGTACAATACATTCTTGTAGCTTATTTATTTTATACAGAGTAGTTTGTACCTCTTAATCCCCTACCTCTATTTTGCCCCTACCCCCTTCCCTCTCCTCACTGGTAACCACTAGTTTGTTCTCTATATCTGTGACTCTATTTCTGTTTTGTTATAGTCATTCATTTGTTTTATTTTTTAGATTCCACATTATAAGTGATAAGATACAATATTTGTCCTTCTCTGATTTATTTCACAAGTATAATACCTTTTAGCTCCATCCATGTTGTTGCAAATGGCAGAGTTTCATTCTTTTTTATGACTAATATTCGTGTGTTTGTGTGTGTGTGTGTGTGTGTGTGTGTGTGTGTGTGTACTGCATATTCTTTACCCATTCATCTGTTGATGGACACTTAGGTTGCCTCCATATCTTGGCTATTGTAAATAGTGCTGCTATGAACATTGGGGTTCATATATTTTTTGAAATTAGTGTTTTCATTTTCTTTCCATATATACTCAGGAGTGGAATTGCTGGATCATACGGTGGTTCTATTTTTAGTTTTTGGAGGAATTGCCATACTATTTTCCATAATGGCTGCACGAATTTACATTCCCACCAGCAGTGTACAAGGGTTCCTTTTGCTCCACATCCTTGTCAACATTTTGTTATTTGTAGATTTTTTGATGCTAGCCATTCTGACAGGTGTAAGATGATATTTCATTGTGGTTTTGATTTGCATTTCTCTGATGTTTAGCAATGTTGAGCATCTTTTCATGTGCCTGTTGTCCATATGTATGTCTTCTTTGGAAAAGGTCCATTTTCTGTTTTTTACAGGGCTTGTTTCTCTTATGATACAATAACTCATCTCCAAGCCCCCAGCTGCCACACTTTAGTAGCTAAGAGTATCTGGCAAGTGGCAGCATATAGAACCTTAGGATGCTTTATTCACTGAGAGACTTCTACCACATCTTGGGAGTCAGGCAGTGTTCTGACCCATGTCTGTTTCAGAAAAGGAAATGACTCCAAAAACACTGCAAGCCCCATGTCACAAAACATTGTACATTCTTCCTTCAGTCCCCAAGCACCATACCAACTAGTACAAAATGCAGGAGGAGAGTTCTGGCCTCAGCTTGTCTACAGCCTTTTCTCCCTTGATATTTTAGATCTTGCCCCCTTTAATGGTCTTGGCACCCTTGCTGAAAATCAATTATCACAGATATATGAGTTTATTTCTAGACTCTCAATTCTATTCCATTGATCCTTAGAGCAGCGCCACACTGTTTTGATTACTGTTGCTTTGTAGTAAGTTTTGAAATTGTGAAATGTAAGTCATCCATCTTTGTACTTTTTCAAGATGATTTTGGCTATTTGGGGTCCCTAGCAATTCCATATGAATTTTAAGATCAGTTTTTCTGTTTTTGGAAACATTTATATAAATATGTACGTATATATTTAACTCATTTATCTTAGTCAATAACTCCATATGATAGACAATTATTATACCCATTTCATAAATTATGAAACAAAGGTACAGAGTGATTAAATCAGCTGCCCAAGTTCTCAGCCAGTAGTTAATGAAATTAGTTTGAACCCAGGCATTCAGGCTCTAGAGTCTGTGCATTTGATCCATATATGATATTGCCTTATTTGTCATACACATTGATGTTCTGAGCTTGGCCCTTCCTTACTCTTGCGGCATTATCACTCACTGTTCTGCTCCTGCTTTCACTAAAATGAAGCCTATAGTGGAGGCTGGTAGTCTGTGTTCTCCTTTTGGTGCAGCTAATGAACCTTAATTTTATGACTATGATGTTAACCTTCTGCTCCTTTTTATCTGGACTAGATAACTTTTTATCTAGGGCTCTCCCTTTGATATTGCCACTTATTTCTCTGTCATGAGGATATTTAAAAATTGAAAGGAAAGGAAATAAACCCAAAGCACAAAATGTGAACATAGTGCATCTGTTGAAGGCAACTGGGAAGATGGATCACAGCAATGACATTGCATCTTACCAGGAGAAACATGGCACAAATTTGCCTCTTGGTACCCTCTCTGTTCTGTCAGGTACAGATCTCAAAATATCTTTTCAAGCAATTCAGCAATGTCACTTCAGAATGAATGTATGGGAATATGGGAACATGTGATAAAGTTTATCCTCATTGAATTATTACCAAAAGAAGTATACATCAATCACTTGTGATTGCAAGGCAGATAATTTTCAGATTCTCTCAATGTTTTTCTTTTTTGCTTCCTTGACTTATTACACTTGGAGAAAACTGTAATATTTTCCTCACTGCTCTTGTAATTCTGCTGATTTCTTCTCTTGCTTTATATTTCGTTTTGCTCTGGTTTTGAGCATATAAAAACATTATATGTTTTTGAGCATATAATGGTTTGATCAGTTTATATTTATTTAAGAATCATTGTGCAAAGTATCCTTTAACAATATAAAAAAATTTATTTATTTATTTATTTATTTATTTATTTATTTATTTTTGGCTGCGTTGGGTCTTTGTTGCTGTGTGTGGGCTTTCTCTAGTTGCAGCGAGCAGGGACTACACTTCGTTGAGGTGTGCAGGCTTCTCACGGCAGTGGCTTCTCTTGTTGTGGAGCTTGGGCTCTAGGCGTGTGGGCTTCAGTAGTTGCAGGGTGCAGGCTCTAGCGCGCAGGCTCAGTAGTTGTGGCGCACGGGCTTAGGTGCTCCGCAGCATGTGGGATCTTCCTGGACCAGCGCTCAAACCCTGTGTCCTCTGCATTGGCTGGTGGATTCTTAACCACTGCACCACCAGGGAAGCCCTAACAATATAAATTAATTGTCTGTCTTTTTATTGTTTTTGCCTTTAATTTTACTTTGTCTAATACTAAAATGGTGATTTCTGGTTTTATTTATTTTTATTTTTCTAATATACCTTTGCATTTTTATTTACATTTCACATTCTTTTGTTTTATTTGTATTCCTTGTGATCTAGTGTATATGTACTGGGGTTTTTGTTTTTTGCTTTCTTGTCTATCTTGACTCAGTCTAAAGGTTCTTGTCTTTTAATACAGAAATTTAATCCATATGTGTTTATGAATTCACAACTGACTTTTAGTATTTTTTTTTTATTCCATACTTTCTTTATTAAATGTTTTTCTTATTTCTGATCTTTTGATACACATGCTATGGTGTATTTGTCCATATCCTTTTATATGTTTTGAAGGTATCCATCCTACCTTCAAATCATCCCATTGGCTAACTTTATGCTTTTGAAAGCATTCGCTCCCCTCAGAACTCCCAAACCATTTTAATGGTACAGCACACATAGAAACTCTAACTGCTTTTACAGACCTTATATAAGTCAGATAAGGCTGTTAGAGTATGAAGCTAACTGGCCAATAGCTTGTGGGTGCCTTAAGTGGATTTCAGTTGTGACAAGGGCTATTGATTCCCTTAGCCCCTCTGGAGGCCAGGTATTCAGATAGGGTATAGCCAGGTGTATCAATCAACAAGACGTATTCAAGGACGATTAACACATAGTGAATGTACATTGCAACTCATTGTACACAGAGCCAAACACATAAACATATATATGTATGAAACAAACTTTCACAAAATCATAACCGTCCTTACAACGTGTGATGCACTTTCATGCACTCTCTTCTATTTTATACAATTTAATTTTTTTAATGCCGGTGACAACTGAGTAAACTGATTTCATGGCCCCTTATAGCAGGAATTCACTATCTTGACTACATGTTGGAATCATTTGAGGGACTCTAAAAAGTATTGATGACTGAGTTCCACATCCAGAGAGTCCAAATACACTAATGCCGGGGTCAGCAAACTGTAGCCCACGAGCCAAATCCAACCCACCACCTGCTTTTGTATAGCCTGAAAATTAAGAATGATTTTTACATTTTTAAGTGCTTAAAAAAACCAAAAGAATATTTTGTGACATGTGGATATTATATGTAATTTAAATTTGAGTGTCCATAAATAATTACTGGAACACAGCTGTACTCACTCATTTATACACTGGCTGATATATTGTCGGTGGCTGCTTTTGCCCTGTAACAACAGAATTATAGAGCTGTAAGAGAGACTGACCTGCAAAGCCTAAAATTTTTTTTCTTTACCCTTTTACAGAAAAAAGTTTACCAACTCTTGCGCTAAGGGATCCCAACCTGATATTTGAAAACTCAGTTTTAGACTGAGGATTCTCCAGCTGAGTGCCTGTGGAGTTCCTTGGGGAAGCTCCCAGGTGGCTGTGGACATGGGGTATGAGGCTCCAGGCCTGGAATCCATTTTTCCACCAGAGCCATTCCACTCTGTCTGTTTCACACACTGAGGAACTTACCCTTGGGAAGTACGTTTCAGTGAAATCAAATGTTGGGGAGATGGGGTTTCCTAAGACAAAACCCCAAGAAATACCATCATTTAATATGGAAAAGTGTGAATGTTATTCTTTCTCAAGCAAATCAGGCTAATATCCAATCATTTTATGAATCTGTGCAACACAAGGTAAGGGTGACATAAGAACCTTTGAAAATGTAAGAGAAGATCTTAAAGATTAAGAAAATGAAGTTTCTACATGTTTATCTAGACTGGGACAATGGTTCTTGCTGCAGGCAACACATTAGACGTCAATGTCTGGGTACCACAGATGAATATCTTAAAATAAAGCTGACACCTCTAAAGTATGTGAAATCTCCCTTAGTTCTGAGGATTTATGATAAGCAAGAGTAACTGGACTGGAAGATGCTTCGCTGGAAAAAGTGAGATTTCAGTTAACAAATTGTTACCAACCAGAAACATCTGGCCTTCCGTAACCTGGATCTGACACTACAGGTCACTCTGTCACTGTATGTTAGAGGAATAACCTCTCCTACCCTCAGCTTCTGCACAAGGTGAATTATTATTTTTGCATCTTTTCAGTTAGCCCTTATTTGCTGCAAGGGAAGTCTTGCTTGAGAGTTAGTTGCCTAATTTGGTGAGAATGTCATCTTCTCTTAATGAAACTTATTTGGTGCCCTCATTCTTTTTATTTTGCATAGATTATGGTAGACCTTGGCAGACAGTTCTGCAGTCAAGTAGATAGGAATTCAAACTCCAGCTCCACCATTTATCAGCTGCATGATCTTAGGCAAATTAGGCGACGTTTCTGATCTTTGTTTTTCTCCTCTACCCATAATGATTAATATATAATAATATGCTCTCAGGTAATTGTTTTGAAGAGAGAATGCCTATTATGTAGTAAATATACGTGTTGATAATGAATATTACTATCTCAGACATATGAATGTCTATGATTTTGGAATAATGAAGTACCTTAGAGGACATCTGTTCCTTCACTCTCATATTAGAAACGAGACACTGAGGCCCCAAAAAGTTCAGTGACTTACTCAGATCCCCAACCAATTAGTGGCAAAGCCAGGACCAGAATCCTGATCTCCTTTTGTCCTGGGACGATGAACAGAAATATCCCTTTGCTTTCTATCTATCCAGGCTGAAGAATGCACAATGCTGGGATTATGGGCTGTTTTTTCTCTCTCTTATTTGCTGGCTCAGCAATAGTTTGGAGCAATGAGGGTGACTAGAAGCTGGGCAGGACAGAACCAGGCTATAAAGTTCAGGGTTCCTAAGCCATAGCAGCTCCAAGGCAGACTCAGGGAGGAGCTGTTCTCTACCAAGTTAAGGAAGGCAGAGAAGTGCGACCCATTGGCTGCAGGGAACTGCCAAAGCAAGCCACTCTGCAAGTGAGCAGAAACTGGGTCATTGCTTTTGACATCTGGCCCACTAATTGCACCAGTGGACACGCTGCGTTTTTCTTTAAGAGCTATTAACCAGAGAGTGCACAAAATTTTGAGGGCTATTCAAAACACTAAGCTCAAATTTTATCCCATCAACAACTTTATCCTTTAGAAAGTTCAATTTTTCTAAATTGTAACTGGCTACTTTGGCTTACTAAAACCTTTCCAAAAAAGAAAAATGAATAACAAGAGACAAGAGGGACATCTAACTCTATTATCACAAGTTGACCCAAATTGAGTTTGTCAATCCTCTGGTTCAGGGGCAAAACTGAGTATTTCTTTTAAAATATTGCTTCGTGGCAGTAGCCTTCTCCAAACATCTTTTGGAATAGGCAAGAGCTCTGTTTGTATGTTTGTTCTGTAGAAAACGAAGAAGCCTGGCAGGACATTGAGTTGGAAGCCAGCAGATGTGAGTTTTTTTCCCAGTTTTACCACAAATGAGCTGGGCAGAACTTCCACAAATACATTATCTATCAGTTTTCCTGGTCATCACAATGCCAGAAAACTGTAGCACTTAAGAAATTTCCTTTTCTGACTTGGAAACTATTGAAGGCATTTCATAGGTAGGGTGTATCCTTGTAAGAGTTGGCTTTTGTGAGATAAGACTTCTATCAACTGCAAGTCAGGAGGGAACCAAACTAAAACCAACAGCTGCGTAAAATGACTTTATCACATCCTGACAGGAGCTCGGCGGCTGGAAGTTTGGGCAGAGAGCAAAACTGTAGGGTGTTTGTCCAACGTTGCATTTTACCTTCTTTCTGATGACATTCCATGTGAGCAAGGACAGCTGTTTGGGAGAGCCGTGTGGTTTAGTGGCTGGAACCCAGAGCAGAGTGCCGAGAGACAGGACTTCCATTCCCAACTGTGTCCCTAACCCCCAAGCCACCCCACCTCCTCCACACACTGAGAACAGTGTCAAGGACCCTGTCATGTCCCTCCTGCAACACCCAGACACGGTTTTCATGACCAACCGTGAGGTCAGAGCAGTGAGGATAAGAGACAAAAGGGGTGAATGTTCTGGAACAATTCCGACGTCATGCAAATATGAGATGACACCACCGTGCAAATTTGGAATGTTTAATATTCTGGGTGGTATATTCATTCATTCACTCCTTCCTTCCCAAATCTAAAATGAAGTGATTCAATTCAAGTCCCTAATACGTACTTTGTGCAAAGTACCAAAGCAAACGCCATCTCAGTACCTGGAGAATGAAAAAAAATGTTTTTAACTAGGAGACTGAGGCCCTGCTAAACCTACCCTTCTATTCCATTTTGCGCTAATTCGCCACTTGAACATTAAACTCTTGTCAGTCTGAGAGGTTTGCCAACCTTGGCCTGCTAGCTGCCCCCGAGCCTCCACATAAATGCACCTTGTACTCTTTCTTTCTCCGTATTTTAGCCCACGTTATTTCTTTACCTTAATTCCTCCTCCTCTACATTTCTACCAAATACTCTACCCATCCTTCAAGCTTCAGCCAGTGATTCATTGCAAGTAGGCACAGGGCAAGAACTTCAGAGTAAGTTTTCAGAGCCCAGTGCAGCTAAGGAAATGTTCAGTGATGGCCCAAGACCCACCTGTTCCTGGGTGGCCAGATGCTGGAATGTCTTCCATGATACCACCAGGTAAATATGCTTCTCTTGGGGAGAGAGGGGGAATTTTTCAGGTATAGTCTGGATGTGTTCCTGCAAAAGAAGTAAAGGGATTAAGGAAAAGACTCTCAGGTCAGTATTGCTAGAGCAGAAAAACAGTTTTTCTTAGTGGCTATAGCAAGAGGACACTGAGGGCTAAGAGATATAATGGAAGTAGTACAATATATTGGTGTGAAAAAATCATCAAGATGAAGACTACGTGATTATTATAACAATTCTGGCCCTTAGGATGTCTGGGAATCTCAAGGAATTTAGTTGCCTTTTTTTGTGTGTACAATGCACCCCAATGTTCACCAGCTAATATGCTAAAACATCAAAGAAATTTTGCTGACAAGATCTCAACCAGGCAGAGATCTGGAAAGTGGGAATATTATAGGAAAGCAGCAGAATTTGTTCTCGGTTTTGTTCCTTACCTGCTGTGTTAAACTGAGCTAATCATTTAATTTTCAAATTTCTTATCTATAAAGTAAGGAAGTTGGATTAAATAATCCAAGAGACTTTGTAAGTTAAAATGTAAAAGTACATTCTGAATTAATTAGGACAATATTTAAATTGACCTTTATTCAGCGAACAAGGCAGACAGTTTGAAAGCTGATTTAGCAACCGAAAAGGAGGGACCTAGAGCACAAGAGAAAAAGAAGCAGGAGAGAAACCCTTCCTGTAATCCAGCCTCTATGAGGTTCAGGCAAATCTTATCTGTTGCTTAATGGTTACAAATTTCCTTGGAATCTTTCTACCTAGTTGGCCCAACTGAAGATTAGGTTGTAAAAACCCCTGTTTAAAATCTGCTTATTCATAGAAAGTTTGCAACTTCGCATGACTAAATATATCCCCGCTTGCCTATTAGCCAATTAGGGCCTTAGGAACCTCGGGGAATCAGATAAATGTGAGCTCTATTGCTATCGATGTAGCACTAGAACATTCTTGGTGGTTGTTGGAGATATGTTTTGTGGGATTTGGGGTTCCTTCTCTTGAATTGTGAAAGCAGCTCATGCATCTGAGGATGTATAAAGAGATATTTCTTTTGTTTCTCCTAAGTGACATTTTCCAATCAGGAAAATTTTTTTTATCAAGTTCTTCTTAGGTCATTTATTTACTGACTGCAAGTTAGTATTCATTTATTTACTGTGCTGGTGGTTTTAGGTGACTTTGGTAAGAAATTATATCAGAGAAACTAAACCTGGAGAATTAAAGCAGGTATTTCTAAGAACATACATGGAAAATTTCAGCCTCAAATCCATTTGGCCACCAATAAGTTTCTATAGCACACTCACCAATGGAACTTGGATAAAGCATGTGCAATTTGTGGAAATTGCCTCAAGGACTTTGTTCCTCTCAACAACTTGTTGCCTTCAGTGTTAGATATTCCTGAGCTCTGACTACAATTTAGAGGCTTGGGGCTTCAGCCTCTGCTTCTTCAGAACAAAATTTCCACCAAATGGTTCTTTCCCTTGAGGAGTAGCTGGTAGAGAAGAAAGAAGTCAATCTCTTTGCTAGAGGGTTAAAATTGTTTTGCTAAAGTTCAAAACTAATTTTAATGATCTCTCTCTCCTTAAGCATGTTCTCATTTTGATAGCAAAAATGTTACAGATTTTGATCATCCCTAGCAAATTCTGTTTTCCCCTTCTCTCACTTTGTTTAAAGTTAGAAGCATGAAAGTGCCAGCTTTAAGAGACACGAGATCCTACTGTTAGGTCTTTGCCATATTCTTTTTTTGCTGTAATTTTCTGTCCCTTTAAGCCCTTAATCTATAGGCCTTCTCCACCAAAGGCAATGCTGACAAGTGATAAGGACCCTCTGTAAGGAGGAGTGCCCTGTTTTCAAAAGGACTGCATATCTTGACCACTATTGAACACAAGATGGGATCCTCTTCTGAAGAGTTCTGGGCATGGTTTTTTTTAGTTTGTTTTTCCCACATCATCCTTCATGCCATGGATGGTGATCTTCCCCAAATGAAAGTCTGGTTCAAACCCTTCATCGTCTTTCCAACTGCCTTGGCCCATGGAAATTCCATGCCATGGTCCACAACAAATGGCACTTCACTGCCTTCACTGCTTCTCACACCATATGCTGTAGCCACATAGATTCTTGTAGTTCCTCCAAACTGCCAGGATGTCTCAAGGGCCAGGGCATCGCTGACCCTGCTGACTCTGTACCTAAATGTCCACATGGTTGGCCGGGCGAAACCCTAGACTTCCTTCAAGGTGGGTTCAGAAAACTCCTCCATGAGGTCTTTCCACCTCCTCCTTTTTCAGATAGAACTGACCACTGTCTCCTGTGCCCTCACTTCACCATCCCCTAAAATACTTCATTACACTTAGATTAAAATTTTACCTCTCTTGACTAAGCTGGAATTTCCTTGATGGAAAGACCATGAATTATTTATTAATTCATTGTATTCCTAGTACAAAAGAGACATGCCTACACACTCTAGTAAATAAACGAACAAGTGAATAAATACCCAAGGTGCCTAGGAACCATTGTCGGCTGAAAAAAATGCACAACGTAAAAGTTGAGAATTATGTTTTATTCGGCGGAATTTCTGAAGACTTAAGCCCAGAAGACAGCCTTTCAGGTCGCTCTGAGGGACTGCTCCGAAGAGGTAAAGGAAGAGCCTTTGTAGGCTCTTTGTAGGAGTTTTACAATAAAAACCAAGTAGTCGGAATAGAAAAAGATTAGTTAATTAAAGAAAACCAGACACCTCAAGTTAATAAATTTAGTGCTTTTCCATGTGTGGGAACATGCAAGAGTCAGGGCTCATTGAAATCATTCCTTTGATCTGTACCTTAAGGGTCTAGGGCAGTAGCCCGCTTTCCTCCATCCTGAATCCCTCAGGGTACACAGTCTGGGGCGGCTGCAGTGGCTGACAGCTTGATGGCTGCAACATCCTTTGTTTACTGATATGCAGGCAACTTTTTTCATCCACACCATCAAGGCCTATGGAACACATCTGGATTCTAACAGTCTATCGTAAGATTTCATTGAGCTTTACCACACCATGCCAAGCACTGGGAACTTTGTGGAGTTTTTAGTCTAAATCTAAGTAGGGGAGATCAGAGAAATCTCCCAATATTATGCAACCACCTAGATGGAAAAACAGTTTGAAAAAGAATACATGTATTCTTGAAAAAGAATACATTGAAAAAGATACATGTATATGTATAACTGAATCACTTTGCTGTACACATGAAACTACCACAACATTGTTAATCCACTATACTCCAATATAAAATTAAAAGTTTAAAAAAAAGAGAAAGAAAGAAAATGGCCTTGAATTGGGACCTGAAAAGCAGATAACTAGGAAAGTTAGGGCCACAAGAGGATATTTCAGGCAAAGGGAAGAATAGGCACACAGGTCTGGGCATGGAGAAGAGTATGGCTCATTTGAGGACCCAAGAGATGTCCAGCATGGCTGGACCACAGGAGGAAATTGGAGTGGCAAGCAATGAGGATGGGGAGATGGGGGGGCTGGGTCACGCAGGGTCTTGAGGGTATTCACAAACAGGAGGGGTCACTGTCCCATAGACAGAACACACCTCCCTAACTAACCCCTGCAAATCCTGACTCAGACAGTCAGGAAGCCGGGAGGAGGGCCATCTTTGCACTCAGTCAAAACTCCCAGATGGCTTCAGTTAAACTTTTAACTTTTTAACTCATTTACCACTTAAAAACTTTAAATTTGGTATGGTTTTGTTTTTTCACTTCGGGATTTCTTTTCTTCTAGTTGTAAAATTGTGTGTGATTGAAATATCAAAAATATTTTGTTGGTCTTCTGTAGATGCAGGTTTCTACTATCCTTACACTCATTCTGTGCACGCCACTTTGCCATGTGACTTGTTTAATTCATTGTTATGTTCATTATAGATGCAATCTGGAAACTCACTTATGTGTTTCTTTATAAGAAATTGGCCAAACAATACATTGCTGTATGTCAATTATATCTCAATAAAACTGGAAGAAAAAATTTTAAACCAGAAAAGAAACTGGCCAAACATTTACAATTGTTAGTATTTCACTGAATACCTATTATGTACAGAGCCCTGTTCTAGTGCTGAGGAATTCAAAATGTGCCAGCCCTGGGATCTAGGAGCCCAGGACACTTGTTTCAGAAAAGCTCATTGGTATCCACAAGGGGTTATAAACGTGTGCCCTAAATGTGAATGAATTACACTGAACCGAAAGATGTAAAGGAGATGTAACACTAACTAAGAGAGATAGATGATTTCTGTTCATTACATATCCTTTTTTATAATTTGTACATACTTTCATTGATTCCTAATGAAAATATTTCTTTCCATAATTTTAATCTGAGTATTTTATGAAACCTCAACATTCCTATCATCTGGTTATTGTTTAAAAATACTTGTTCTTAACAGATACACACTACTATATACAAAATAGATGAACAACAAGGACCTACTATATAGCACAGGGAGCTATACTCAATATCTTGTAATAACCTATAATGGAAAAGAATCTTAAAAAGAATAGATAGATGGATATATGTGTAACTGAATTCCTTTGCTGGATACTTAAAACATTTAAAATCAAGTATACAACAATTTTAAAAACACTCTTCTTCTTATATTATCTTTTACACCACCATCCCTGAATGTTGAAGGATAACTTAGAGATACAAGTTATTTGTCACACCATTTACCTAATTTGTGTGGCAATTGTTTACATACAGGTAATGAATCAAGCAGTATGACAAGTCAAGGAACAAGGTGAAAATAGGGTTTACAGGAGAGGAGAAAATATTTCAGACAGTGTAGGTTCTTGCCTGAACAATTTGAGGGTGAACTGAGTAGCTGGCATCTGGTAGAAAGAGGCAGACCTTGGAAATCTGTCTTTCAGTAGACTGAGCAGAAGTGCCAAAGGCATTTTCAGTTCTTTGTGGATTCTCCAGGAAACCTTGAACACTTAGCTGAGAAGCTAGGTTGACGCTGTCCTGAGAAGTGTCTGCAGGGGTCCTTCCACCCCCATACCATCATACTTGGGTACCAGTTCCTTCACTAAAATGTCTCAAAAGAATGAGCAGAGATACCTCTGCAGAGTTTAGTGCACTGATGTTTGTCTCAGAATGGTATTAACTCTCATAAGAGTAAAAATAATATGAATGTTCAAAGTCAGAGATTCATAAATAAACTACAGTATTCATACAGTGGAATACTATGCAGCCATTAAAAATCTTGTAATAGAAGAGTATTCAAAATATAGGGTATATGTTCATGGCATATATGTTTTAAATGCTATTTACATATTTAAACACAATTATTCCATATTTAGATGCAATAGCTAAAAGTTCAGATGATTATATACCAAGATGTTTAAAGTATCTGTCTCTGGGTGGTGGAATGATAGACGACTTTTGTATTTTTCTTTGCCCTTTCTTGTATTTCCCAACTTTAATTTATTCAATCTATATTGCTTTTACAATAAAAAATCTTATTTAATTTATAAAACTTCATAAAAGAATTTATAAATTTATAAAACTTATTTTAAAATAAATGGATAATTGCTTAATTATAAAAACCAATTTATTATGTATTCAATGAGATCTTAAAAAATACATGAGAATACATGTTCTGTATTTGTATTTGTGTGCATATATGTTTGGGGTAAAGAATAACCATGACCTAGAATTCATTACTTCACTTGGTTATCTGGATCCTTAGCCAGTAATCTTAGATCGGAGCCAGGATTTCCTACAATTTTATTAGAGCTCGGAAATTCTACTTTTGAAAGAGAGAATGGATGGAGAACCTTAGAACTGACTCATCCTCTATCAAGCTAGAAGAAAACTAAATTTAATAGTGTCTTTGTTTTAATTTTTACTGGGGAAATAGGATCCTACTGGGGAGATGGAGGCATGGGGCAGAACTTCAGTCTTTGTATAATTGCCGTGAGTCTCCATCTTTCTTTGACATGGACAGTTTTCCAAAGTTATGTAAAATGGTATGCAAACGCAGCTTCAAGTAGCCCCCCTTATAAGAACAATAATAATAGCCAACCTGAATGTAACGTTCATTACATGCCAAGTACTGTACTAACTGATGAGTGTGTGAATACACACACATATATATATTTAACTAACTTAGTCCTCACAATGTCATTTTGAGGCAGGTATTATCATTTTACAGATGAGGAAATCAAGGCTCACTTTCCTTCTCTGTAAGGCCCTGTGATGTACAAATTCTGGAGTTGCCATTGGGAGAGATGTGGGATAAATTTGTCTTTTGTGACACGCTCTCTGGTCCACTCATCACCTCATTCTTGATTCTTTTCTCAATTTCTGTTTTGTACAGCTTCGTTTTCCACCAACGGCTCAATATCAACCGCTCCTAGTGGTCCAAAGACAACCCCTCCTAGTAGGCCTGTACCTACTACAAAAAAGGAAGAAGGTTTGTTCATATTTTAAAACAGTTGCTCTGGAGTCATTGTTATGGTGCAACTGTATTTAATGGGACCTACCACTGTGGGGAAACTGTGACAAAGACTGAGAAATGGAAGCAACGTAGACACAGTCCCTCCCACAGAGGAATTCTCACTTCTGGAATGTCACACTGAAAAAATACTGTAGGTTAAAAAAATTAAAACAATCTAGCAAAACACATAAACAACGAATGTGACCATGAAATAGTGGGCCAGATAAAAGGGATCCAGTAGTGCAGTGGTGAGGGGGGCTTGTGGTTAAACCCAGCTGGACTCAGCCAAGGGCTTGGCCCTGTCCCAGGTGCTGACCCTGAGTGAGTTGAACCCTGAGTTCCCCAAAGGGCCTCTGTCGTCTTAATTTTAAAATGGGACTCATTATACTTATCTCACAGTGTTTTCTAAGGATTAAATAAGAAAATGTGTGTAAAATTGCTTGGCTCAGAGCCTGGCACATCATAAGCGCCCAGTAAAATATAAGCCATCTGGGTGCTGAGATAAGAGCGGTCAGGTGGCATTCACTATCTCTCTGGTTATTTTTCTAGGGAGAAGAAGATGACTTTACAAGAGCAGGTTGAAAATAGAAGGGGAGAGGGTCTTTTGTAGGTGGGGTTTAGGCAGGGTCCTCTGGATTTAAAATAAAGCCTCAAAGAAGACTTAGCGCGGCTACCGGATCATTAGCTAATAGAAACATTGAAAAAATACACTGAGATAAATGGAAGTAATGGATTTTCAGAAGGACAGAGAGCAAGAGAGGAAAATTAGGCTGAGTGCTTGGAACTAATTATTAGGTTTCTGAGTCCAATTAAACAATCTAATTTTCAAAGTGATTGCAGTGTGAAGCCAACATGTTAGTGTCAAACCAGAAAGCATTGATGGGTCAACTCCAGACACACATAGTGCTACATGCCTTGAATCCTACAAATAATAAATGGCATGGTGGGTGGGGCATTGTACTAAGTGTTTTCATGTATTAGCTGGTCTTATCCTCATAGGAACTCAAAGAGATGGGTATTATAATCTTCATTTGCCAAGAGAATACTGAAGCACAGAGAAACTAAGTAACTTAGCAAGGCCACACAATGAGTAAGAGGCATACAGATGACTGAAACCCTATCTGTTTTATTCCAGAGCTCATACACCAGCCACAACTATCAACTGCCACAAAGATAGAGAAGACAAGCCCAGTTAACCTTTATGCATAAGTGCTAAAGAATGACCAAATATAACCAAGTCCTTGATTTGTATGTCATACAACATAGTGTGATATGTTATTCGTAATATTTAAATTCAAGAAAATTGTGTGGCTACAGTAGTAAGGCAGCTTCTTGACATGAAATGACATTTGGAGACAGCAGAAAAAGAAATATTATTTGTGGACTGATAAGGGGGAGGTTAACTCTAGCGGAGCCTTAAAGCAACAGTATTAGAAACTTCTACAGAAAGGGAATCCAGTGGGACTGCTGGCAAAAACTTAGCTGAGAGACAGTAAGGGTTTGGATCCTCATGGTGGCTGTGGCATAAATCTGGAAAATTGATAGCAACATGGCCTCTTTGGGGGTTGGACTGATGTCCATGCGGGATGATGGCTCAACATGTCTCCTTTCCGATCACCGTTTTTACATTTTTTAAAAATGCACTGCTTCTTGTGGAAGTCCACGGATGGTTCTTCCAATACTTTTTCACGCTCTTCCCTTTAGTTCATGAGATGGTTTACTAATTTCTGATTCATGAAAACTTGTTGGGTAGTTGAAAGTAGATATTGGAATTACTAATGTTAAGACTGACATTACCTCATACATTTTACTAGCTCACTGCTGCAAGTTGAACATTAGCTCTCTAAGCACAGTTAAGAAAAAGAAATCCACTAGACAGTCTGATTCCAAAATGGTATTTTTAAAACATGCCTTATGTTTTCTAACTTTATTTTGAAACATTGTCCTTTTAGCCACAAGACAAAGATATCCACACAGTTTCTCACAACCAGGTATGGTAATGTTTGACGTGGAATGATGATCATTCCATTTAAAATTTTGTATTGCTAGTTTTAAATGCCTATGAAAATAGAAACATCAATTTTATTTTTTATGTTTATTTTCTTTCTTTTTTTGCTGTTTTTTTTAATTGAAGTATAGTTGCTATACAATATTATATAAGTTACAGGTGTACTATGTAGTGAGTCACAATTTTTAAAAGTCATACTCCATTTATAGTTATTGTAAAATATTGGCTATATTCCCTGTGCTGTGCAGTATATCCTGGTAGCTTATTTTATACATGATAGTTTGTACCTCTTACTCTCCTACCCCAATATTGACTGTCCTCCTTCCCTCTCCCCACTGGTAACCACTAGTTTATTTTAAAAACAAGAGAGTATCTGTTATTGACTTTAGTCACACAAAATTGTAAAGGTAAAAAAATATGCTCTTTTCAAAATTAAAATAGGCATCTATAATTTCCTTAAACATTTTGGAAACAGCAATACATAATTTGATCATGATTTTTCTTTTTTTTTTTTTTTTTTGTGGTATGCGGGCCTCCCTCTGCTGTGGCCTCTCCCGTTGCGGAGCACAGGCTCCGGAAGCGCAGGCTCAGCGGCCATGGCTCACGGGCCCAGCCGCTCCGCGGCATGTGGGATACTCCCATACCGGGGCGCGAACCCGGTTCCCCTGCATCGGCAGGCGGACGCGCAACCACTGCGCCACCAGGGAAGCCATGATTTTTCTTTTAAGTTAGATATTTTTTAGCTTTCTAAGTAACTATGGGTACTTGAGAAAAGTCTAAGAGCTTATAAAACACTGGAACTTCTCCCCTCCCTACTATAAAGAAATCAAGGGGCTTAAAAATCATCTACTTAATTGGCACCAATCCAGAATAATTACAGACCATTCGTGTCTCCATCCGGATTCGTTCTGGGCCCTGTGCTACCAATTTGGAGCTATCTTACCAATCCTCTCTATCTGGGGACTGTCGCTTCCCCACCTAGGTGCTGCTGTCGCTTTGGCTCTGGTTCATTTATGTGCTTATTTACTATTCTGCATCTCTAGGCCTCCCTTCCCACTTGGCCTGTGTCCATACTTCACACCAGAAAAATGGATTGTATAACTGAGTCACTATCTCATAAATTAAAGCTAAGTGGAGAAGAAGGCTGGACAATACCAGTGATCGGAAAAGCTACTTTTACTTTTTTTACCAGTAATAAAGCTTTTAAATATAAACTAGCCAAATAAATATGCTCTTTTCCCTGTATGTCTTGCCCTCAGTTCTATTTACTTCATTTGGAAGCACTGCAAATATGCCGTGAATATGTGAGAGTACCTCTAACTTAAATTCTGTTTCACTCCCAACATGTAAAAGATTTGAAAAAGATTTTAAGTGATTTTATTATAGACTACATATAAGGATACTGTGGAGGGAACAGAGGCTTAGAATATAGGTGAGCTGGATAGTAGTTACCAGTCTACTTCTAACTAGTTATCTCACCTAGTGTAACTTGAACTCATTAGACTTCTTTTCCTTTTATAACGTGATTATACCAGGTTCCTTCCAAATTTTTGATTCTATGATCTGTCCAATACTCTTTTATACATCAAGACATTATTTTCTCCCATATCATTGAAACTATGAAAGAGTCTGTGGTTTCTCCCTTATTGGGTAGAAGGTCCACATAGCTCTTATCCGTAATTATACCTCTGAGGTCCTGTAAACTCCACCGGACTTGGAGTTGAAACCCCTGGGTCTTGGTACTGTCATTAGTTGGGTGACCTTGGACAAAAGATTTTACCACTCAAAGTTCCAGTTTCCCGCGTGGTTACTGTGAAAAACCTAATTTTTGAAAAACTAAAATACACATAAAAGTTTATTAATGTACTTTCTATAAAAAAGACAAAGTGATATCACCCTGATTTTACCTGCTTTACTTTTCAATTGCTATGTCATTTGCTTCACACTTTTGTAATTTGCTGCTTTATTTTTCTCTCATAGTAATAACAGTCATTATTTATTCTGTGATGGCTGTTATCATTGGAATAATCCTCATAAGTGCTCCGCTTATTGGCCTGCTGATAAAGGTGAGGACTCAGTTTTTAATTTTGCTGTAAATGCTGGTGTAAATAGCTCTAGGAGGGGAAACAAAACTGCATAAAACTCATCTTTTTCAACTGGATACATAGAAGTCACTGCATTACTCTAACAGAATTTTTTTTTTTGCACTTGCCCTATAAAGAAAGCCCAAATATAAATCTATCTCCCTTTTCCAGTGAAAGATCCTCCAAAGTTTTTGTCTAACTCGATTTAATATATTTTTATGGATATGGATGAAATAGTCAAATTTCTAATTATAGTATCTAGTTTAATTTGTATATGAAAAATATTTAAAATAACATGATATATTTATGCATGTTTAAAACATTTGCTTTTTTTTATTCTCATATTTCCTGAGACAGATTTTTCAAACTCCACCTATGAATTTTCCAGCATGAGTGATTTTTTTTCACCCCTAAAGTTAATTTTGAGTCTGTATGACAGATTCCAAAGCATACAACCTTTACTGTAACTTTCTTTATAAGACAGTTCGGACACAACATTGGTGTGTGTGATTATAATGCTAGTAATTGGAACTATAATCATAGATCATTAAGTCCCTAGTCACAAAAGAATGGTACAATTGAGTTCTTATTCACACTATTTTTTACTTCTGTTTGTGATCTCCATACTATAAACACTATATATTCTTTTAAAAAGGCTTGTTTAGATAGATAACAATATTGCAATGGCAGGACTATAACAAGATTGACAGTAAATCTACATGAAGTTCCTTTGCCCTTTTCTTTTTTAACTATTTTTATTAGGTGATTTTGATAATCATCCAAATCTATGATTGATTAGCATTACTCCATGTCAACGTATCTTCTCTAAATAATACTTTCTTAATAAAAGTAAAGTAATTGAGAGTATCTACTCTAATACGAGAGATTTTGTAACGACTTGAATGGGAGATGACCCCTCGTTTGCAGTTTAAATGTTGGGGAAAAAGTAATCTCCTTGGGTTTGGGCATAGATGGCAAACTTAAACTTAGTTGTCTTCTCTCTTGGTTGATGATCTAAAATCTGAAAAAGTCAATAACATACTTAGTTGGCAAAATTCAGAGAAAATCTTCTATATGGATATAGAAGAATTGGGTCATGGTTAATATGACTAAAAGAACTTATCTCTTTTAAAAAAATTTCCATTTCGGCTTTTCATTACAGCAGGGAAATATGACAGAGTCAACGTTTGGGGTAATAATTCACCTATAGAAATAACAAATACTATTTAGAAATACAAATACAAGTTTAAATCAAAGTTTGTAAATATCTACGAAATAATGACTTCTCCCGCAAAAGAACTCTGCAAAGTGAAGTTTAATCAAAAGAAAACAAACTTTAGCCAAAAAATATATATTTTTAATCTGAGGTATTTTTCTTTATTGTGTCTAAGTTTATAAAACTGTGGTATTAACATTCTTCTGGTTTTATTCATAGAGAAATCCAACTCTTGGAACAAGCGATCCTTTAACTTCCGTAAAAATAGGAGAAACAGGTTGGTGCTAATATTTTTATTGCCTTTTGCGTTTTTGAAAGGGAAGTAAATTAATGACTTACTTCTTTCTGAGTTGGGAAGTGTGCACCCAAGTAGGATTCATTTATATTCTATTTTATCAATGCCTCCTCTGTAAGAATTTTTTCTGTGAATGTTTATCTGCAGCATAATGAAATTCTCTCTTAGGCATAATGTATCTTCAAAAAAGAAAAAAGTAAAACAAATACAATAGGTAAAGTAAAAACCAAGTTATCTGTGTACTTCTTATTTTCCAAACTGCAAAGTTGTATATAGGAGACCCTCCGGTGGGTATAGTTTAATAGTCCCGTATCTGGAGCCAGACCTGGATTTGAATACATACTCCAACACTTACCAGCTGTGTAACCCTAAGCCAGCTATTCATGTGGAGATGATGATAGTGAATGTGGAGATAATTTAACATGGACATGATGATGGCCTTCCTCTCATAGAGTTTCATGAGGATTAAATGAACCAGCACAAGTAAAGCACCTAGAACAGTGTTTGGCCATAGTAAGTACCTATGGCCTATTTATATTATAAATATTGCAGGCTCCATTTCCAAATGACTTCTGCACAAATGGCCAGTCACTTGGCTCTGTTCTCATTTCCACTCCCAGGTGCAAAGGGGTACACAAACATGGGGAAAATAGCGGGTGTATCTTGCTCACCCAGAATAGTATTGACTCACCCCCAGTGTTTTCCAAAAAGAGCACTCATGCCAACATTTAAAATTGTGAGATTTTTACATTTTAAAACATCCAGATATTAGTACTCTCTTGGAGAAAAGAAAAAAAAGTAAACTCTAACAATGCTGGAGCATCCATACCAGCATGAGAGCAATTCATAAGAGCTGTGTAGTAGTTGCTGCCTCTGCTATGTGTTTAAATACCTAGCCAATTTTATTAAATATGGCCTGCTGTATAATCTCACTAATTGAGTATATAGTTCTATTAAAATTTGCCTCAGACATAAATGCAAGTGACATCTATTTGGGGAGATGTCCACCAAGAACAAGTCTCCGTGGAATGGGCTTTAAATGCTCAAGCAAAAGGGAACTGATTCTGCCTTCTACAAAATCGATTGAAGTTTTTCCCATCATTAACAAGGGCTGTAAATTTCTAGATTCCAGTTTTAACCCTATACCTAACACCTATCTTCAAAGGACTTGCTACGACTTTGGGGTCACAAAAAATAGAGAGTTTTAAACTTCTATCCCCAGCCACATAACCTGTATGCAGAACTAGCCTCATCACATTATCTTATAGCTTCTTAAAGCTTAACGATGATCGTTATATCATTGTTTAGTCCTAAGAAATTCATGCTCGGTAGGCTGAATGGCCTACATGTAATTCTCAGCTAACAGGATTAATAAAACCCAATCTGCAGATAGTTAAAACAACAAAAGTTTTGAGTCATGTACCAGATTCACTTCATTTACTAAGGTTACTTCCTTATAGGACTTGCAGCTAGAACAAATATGCGTTAAGTATTTATTTTATCTACATTCTGCATTGTTCCAAAAAAATGTTTTGAAGCTGTTTTTAAAATGGAGAATTTACCAGTCACAACTTTTTGTTGTTGTTGTTACCTAAATTTCTATATGCTTTTAACTACTGATTTATTTTGGTGACAAATTTAGTGTTTAGTGTTTTGTCTGCTTTTTTTTTTCCATACAATCTTGAGCCTCTCTGTGGAATAGCCCACAAAAGTTTGGGACAATTTAATCCATCAAAGTGCATTAATATATCCTTGTTAGTTATTTACCACATGCTTACTGTGGGCTGGGCACCACACTCGCATTAGATATACCAATGGGAATCTCTGTCCTCTAGAAGCTGAGAATCTAGTTGGGGAAACAGACTGTGGTCATTGTAGGGAACAAGTTTTAAGGTAGCAGAGGCGTTAGCATCTAAAAAAGACCGGGGCAGGTAGCAAAGGCTTCTGGAAAGGGAATCACCAGAGGGCAGTCTTAGGGGACAGAGAAACATTTCTGGGGGAAAGTCAGTTCTAAGCAAAAGGGGAGCTTGAGCAAAAGCATAAAAGAAGACAGGATATGGTATAGTCAAGGAATTGGGTGCATTTCCACATTAGCAAGATTAATGCCTCAGTTTGCCATTCATTTCTCAAATATTTGTAAAGGCAATGGGAAGTCAGATGAATCAGATTTTAGGCTCAATTCATTTCCCCATATTTGTGCAAATGAAGTTATTAAATGTGTCTTAGTAAGTTAATGAAATTGTTACTGGAGAGTAGGTTCTTGTCTCATCGCAGAAAGAATTCAGATACGAGACACGGAGGTCAAGAAAATAAAGTGAGGATTTATTAAGCGATAGTGTGCTATCAAGGGGAGAGCGGGCAGACTCAGGTGAGTAGCTGCCCTGAATTCCTTTAGCAATCTGGTTATATGGGGTGCAAAAATGAATGGGCAGAATATTCACTGGGGAGGGAAAAGTTTGGAGTTGTATTCCCTGATTTTCATCCCAGCTCCACCTTTCCAAGGAGAGGAGAGATTTTTGTCCTTATTTAGCCTTGATCAGAAGTGTCACAGCATCGGTGCATGATGGCAACATTTTATCTGCAAGGCTAATTTTATTGTAATGAGGGCATAATGAGCAAAAGGTTACGTTTGGACAGTGGAGATTCCTGACTTTTCCCACCTTTCTTTGTCTGCCTCCTGGACACTTGTTACCCCAAAATGTGTGGTTTCCTGTCAGTCCTGGGTTTTTTGGTCTGCCCAAAGACCCCCTTGTTTACAAGCTGTATGGTTTCCTGCCATTTGGCCTGTGCTTCCCTTTCTCTTCTCTTACCTATAGCTATCTGTCTGCTCTAACAAAATAGGTTATAAAATCTGATCCCCACACCTCACGGGAAATTTTGGGAAACACATAAGATTCCAAAAAAATGCTTTAGCCCTATTTTTGTAGAATACCGCTCTAAAGTAACTTACAAGGCAAAGGCAGTAAGAGATTAGAGTGATCTTACCATCTCAGCGAGAACTAGAGATGTTAGGGTATAAAGAATGAATTGCTTTAACCTCCTTGAACTTGCACACGATTAATGGTTTTGAGCTGCACAGTTCCTATAATTCCCCAATAGAAGGAAACTGTGAAGAATGCTCTGCTTCCATAACAGCAAAAGTTCATCCCATCCCTTTCACACAGTCTCCGGAAGTAACGTAAATCCAACCTACCAGCCAAGAAAGTTGGAACGTCAGATTTGGTGCAGGAGATCAGCCCTTCTTTCACATGCTAGAATCAGAGAGGAATTTAGCAGTGAGTTTCTGTACAGACTTGCCCTTGCTTATGTCTAAGAAAAAAAAAAATTATTCCTAAAAGAGATTACAGACTACTTGTCTTAAATTCAAACACACATCTGTAATTCAACTCACTGATCATTTACGGCCTTCCCACTATATTCTACCCCTACACAAGTTCTCTGTTAGTTGCTCATCTCTGCCAAAACTAGAAACAGAGTGATTATGTTTGTTCCTTACCTAAGGTTTTTAGAATAGATTTCCTAAGAAATTTTTTTTCATTACACATAACTCTAATAGAGCTAATATGAAAAGAAATTCCTTTTATTTCTTAACAATTGTATTCCAGGACAACTCTGATAGAATATAGAATCCTGAAATTTTTTATGCATTAATTTCCTGTTGTATTTAAATATAACTATGTTTTATACTACTGTTTTGTTTTGTTTTTCTCTATAATCCTTCTACAGTATAGAAATCGATGAAAATCCGTTCACCAAGCCAAGTTTTGGGAGAACTCAAAGACAAGGCTTCAGTCAAGTGAAAAATAAACAAGCAAATTTTGGTCAAGTGAAAAATGAGCATGTAAAAAAACCAATAAATTGTATACCTTCCAAAGTTGTACAATTTCAGGATGAAAATTTCATTGTAATGAGTCCAGTGACAAATATTTTCTTTCATGCTTGTTTTTGTGTGTTAGCATAATTTTTATAATTAAGTAACTTGGAATTCTTATCCAAAACTTTAGTTGGCTTCTTCCACAATTCTTTAAGACTGACATTCTATTCTTTTGTATTTTAATGATTGTGCTGTCAAATGAAAGGCTTGTAACATCTAGATAAAATCTAAGTTCTCTTCTTATTCTAAACTTCCAAGTCTATTTTCATTGTTTTGAATAAATTAAGAGGACAGCGAAATGCTATTATTTCCTTCATTGCTGAACAGGCAAGGTATGTATTACACTAATGATGATGATGTTTTAGTCACACTAATAAAGCTTGTGCTTGGAAATGCCTTGCATCATACATACATACATACACATATACATACATATACATATGTATATATACATAAAGACATGGACATAGATATAGATGTATAAAATGACACCTACTTTCATCCTATAATGCATAAATCAACACAAAAGATTTTTCCCATTAAAAAAGTGAGGTGTTACACATGTGTAAATGGCTCATTTAAAATAACTGTCTGATAGTCTAGAGCATTAACTCGTTCAGGGCACTGACTGATGCATTGTGTTCTACTGGGAGAGTTAGTTATGTCAGTGGGCAGAGTATCCTGAGGAAGAATTAATGACTTTTTCTTCTTAATAACTCTGTAAATGCAACAAAATGTGCAAATTTAACATGCAGGTAAATATATTAAAAGGTTACTCTGTATTGTCAATTAAATTCTTTAATCTGTCCAGTCCTGGTTTCTCTTATTAGTAAAGTTTTGGAAACTGGTTCAAATAATCTAAAAGAAATTTCTGGATACAAGAGACTAAGGCTTTGTGACTATACAGTTATCACTCATTTACAGTAAAACTTGAAAAGCAATGTAAAAACAAAGTACCTTCTTGTGATGTTCTATTTCCAAATGAATAAAAATCCATATAGCTTTTCATTGTTGTGTAATAATTAAGTAAATAATATTATGTACATATTTGAGCCTGGGAATGTAGATTTACTTTTTAATAAGTTAAAAAAATCTAAATCTTAACCTACTTGTATGTTCAGAGAGTATTCTTGTACTAAATTGATTATATAAAAATAAAGAATAATAACAACATATTTCTGTTGGTATATGTATATAAAAGTAGTTTTACCAGTATTATTGGGTTAAGTTAATCAGAAGAATGACCCAAGCATCAAGCCAACTTTAAATGTATTTTTTTAATAAAAACAAAATGTTGAACCAAGAGAGAACATGAGACTAAACTTGTCTCTAAAGTAATTTATGACTCAAAGACAATAAGAGATCAGAGTGACTGTGCCATCTCTACCAGGGCAAAAGAGTCCAGAGAATAACTGAAATAGGAATTGCTTTAACCTCCTTCAACTTTTCCTCAATTTCTCTGTACTTCTATCAAAGGATTTTTCACATTTAAATTTAAAGTTTGTGGGGGAAAAATGGCCTTTACTCTTCATATTTTTATAATTAAATCATCATAAGATTATAGAAAAGAAATCTTACCTATGAGGTCATCATGCCCCTATGAATGGTTCACTTAGAATTTCTTAAACTTTAGGACTGGAGTGGGGGTGGGAGTGAAGCTGATTAGAAAACGTCATCCTTCAGGCCTGGGTGTGTGTTTGTTTAAGTGTGAGCAAAGGGTCCACAGTAGGGAGAAAATGAATGGAGAAAGGGGAGAGATGCTTGAAGGCAGAACATGGGGAGGCGGGGAATGACGTGTTTAAAGGGTTATTGTAATGATATGCATAATAGTAAATGAGGGAGAGCCTTCTGATTTATTCTAAGCATTTGTCTTATCAAATTTTGCAAATTTCATACAAGAAACTCCTAAGAGCCAAATGTCACTTAAACAAAAATCAGTACAAAATTCTGCCCAGTATCATGCATAAGCCTCTTATTATGTCAACACAGTTCTAATGAATCTGTGCCCTCAGCTCTATTTAGCTGGACTATGTCCACTGGCAACTGACAAAAGATTTTCAGCCTCTAGCTTTAAACAAGTGCTCTGAATTCTCATGCGTTGCTTGTACTATTATTTGGGTTCCATCCCCTACTTAACTGGGTGTCATTGAAAGCAGGGACTTTTCATTCGTTTTTGTAATTCCTGTGAGGCTTCATAAAACTCGTTTCTTATTTCATGACGCTTTTCTTAATATTTAAAATGCTATTATACATAGTGATATCTTGAAAGTTTCACATGGCCCTGTGGGAGGGCATGATATGGAAAGAGAATCGACCTTGGAGCCAGAGTTTGAACCCTTGCTTATTTATTCACATAATTTCTGTTTCCTTATCTGTAATGTGAGGATGAGAATAACCACCTTGCAAAAATGTCTTGAGATTTATTCAAAATGAAGTACATAGGGTGGTCAGCACCAAGGGAGCGCTTGTGTCCTCTGAACACTACAGAAGTCTGACTCTCACTTGGGAATCTAAACAATAGATGCCCCAGTCCTGCTCCGACAGTGCAGCCAGGACAGGTAGTGATGCTGGGGATGACAAGCATTCCTAAATTTGGTGGGGAGGGGCCAATGGGAAAAAGACTTTCCTATGGGCTTTCTATGGGTTCTGGGTTGTGGGGGACTGTTGGGTATATCAGACATGAATTCCTAGAGGAGGGACTAGCTTTAAATAGAAAGTAGAAGTGCTGCCAGATATCTTAGGACTGAAGAAGATGGAGACAACCAACTGAGACAAAGATGGATTTATAGAGGCCAAGCAAATAGTAGGTGAGTGGTCCCCAGTGATGGGAACGTTTTGCAGAACCCACAAAAGCACCTACAAAAGAAAGATTCGAATGGAAATCTCTTCCAAGAGTAGAAAGCTGGGCCGCTGTGAAGATATTGGTCTAATCAGAACTTTCCTACCCCCTTACCCAATTTTTCCCTTACTGTGCTCGTATGAGAGAGGGGTCAGAAACTTTGGGTAGCAAGATGCAGGAAGAGGAGTGAAAGCTCTAGGTGGGGTGAGGGAAGGAATTTGACCATCTCTTTCCTGATCCTAGGTGGGAGAAGGAGTAAAAATATTAATTTAAAATCAGAATGGAAATTTTGACTATTGCATTGGTATAAATTTTTTTAAAAATTTTTTAGTTTTTGTACAATTTTTAAAGGTTACACTCCATTTACAGTTGTTAGAAAATATTGGCTGTATTCCTCATGCTGTACAATATATCCTTGAAGCCTATCTTACACCCAATAGTTAGTATCTCCCACTCCCCCACCCTTATATTGCCCTTCCGCCACACTGATAACCACAATTTTCCTCTCTATCTGTGAGTCTGCTTCTCTTTTTTTGGTGTATTCACTAGTCTGTTGTATTTTTAAGATTCCACATATAAGTGGTATCATATAGTATCTGTCTTTCTCTGTCCAACTTATTTCCAAGTCCATCCATGTTGCTGCAAATGGCAAAATTTTTTTTCTTTTTTATGGCTGAATAGTGTTCCATTGTATATATACACCACATCTTCTTTATCCATTCATCTATTGATGGACACTTAGTTCACTTCCATATCTTGGTGATTGTAAATAATGTTGCTATGAACACTGGGGTGCATATATCTTTTTGAATTAGTGTTTCTGTTTTTTTCTGGTATATACCTAGGAGCGGAATTGCTGGGTCATATGGTATAGATATTTTAATTACTAACTGGAGGACTATTTGTATTACTTAATAGTGACCAGAATAGTAATGGAAGAAAGAAAAGAAAGAAAAACAGTGGAAGAACCAGTTCCATAGAATACACTTTAAATGACACAGGAGACATAACTAAAGTTATTTTTAATTTTATTCTGAGTCTTATTCATTCAATTTAACCATTATACTGATAGAGTTATTAATGTAGGAAAACCATCTGTTGATGAAAAATAGATAAGGCATAATGATAAGAACACATACATTATCAGTATAACTCTCTAAATGGACTCAGAAACAGTAGAAAAATGTATCCCCAAGTTTACAAATTTTCCCATATATTTTGGCTCAGTATTTCCATTTTGAAGAAGGTACTCCAATAAAAAATAGAAGAGCAATTTGTAATTTATTATCTTGTAATTTATTACAAAATAATATATACTCATAGCAGTGGCTAATAACAACATGAATAAAGAAAATAGCACAAATGTCCAACAACTCAGTACTGTCTGTATGTCTGTCATATTTTTCTTGTTAGCATCTTAACAAAATAGACTGTTCCATAGCCATAAAAAGTTACAGGTATGTTGACTCTGTTTCCATGTGAAAATGTGTGTATAAATTACTTTTTAAGTGAAAAGGTAGAAAACATAGCCTGTTTACTCTGAACAAATCAGAAGTACAGGTGCATAAATGAACAAGTTCACAAAAAATGGGCAACAATATTCAATAGTTTCTTTATTCTTGTTGTCGTTTAAGAACTAGTGCCACTAGTTTAAAAGTGAAATGCTACCAGTGTTTGTAGGTTCATGCTGAATATCTTTAAGCTAGAGCTCTATTTCAAAACTGGACACCAGAGACATTTTGGCATACCATTACCCGTATCTCATGAAACATGTTTTTGGGTGTGATTGAAATGTGTGGTGACTCTGCAAAAATAGTTCTTGAAAGTTGAAAGATAAATGTTTCAAAAAAGGTGAAACAGAAAGATTTTGTTTCCTAATTCATCAATAAGATAACTTAGTCTGTACACCTTAGGAGGAATGTGATCCTATTTTTTTAATGTGCTGTAGTCTTAAAAACTATTTTTTTCATATTAAGATGTATGTCTGTTTGTTGTAATGTTAGCAGCCAGTGTGTATATGATTTTTCAACAACTTAACAAATTTTAACTCATTAAAATCCTAGTTTAAAAGAATCAAATGAAATAATGTCATCTGCAGCAACATGGATAGACCTAGAGATTATTATACTAAGTGAAGTAAGTCAGAAAGAGAAGACAAATATCACTTATATATGGAATCTAAAATATGATACAAATCAACATATCTATGAAACAGAAACAGACTCACAGATATAGAGAATAGACTTGTGGTTGCCAAGGGGAAGGGTCTAGGGGAGGGAAGGATGGGAGTTTGGGATTAGCAGAGGCAAAATATTATATATAGGATGGATAAATAACAAGGTCTTACTGATATATTCAATATCCTGTGACAAATCATAATGGAAAAGAACATGAAAAAGAATATGTATGTATGTATAACTGAGTCACTTTTCTGTACAGTAGTAATTAACACAACACTGTAAATCAACTATACTTCAATAAAATTTTTTAAAAATTATAAAAAAGAGAAGAATCAGGCTACTTTTCCCTCTTAGAAATCTAAAGAAACAACAGCAACGTCACCCCAGCAACAGAAGGCAGAAAACTGTGTCTGTTTCCCCTTCCAACAAATCAACTCCAGAACAGTGTTTATTTCTAGATATCTAATGGCCACCTCATATAGCAGTAACCATGGTTCCCACAGGGCTTGTAAAGAAAACACAAAAGGAAAGCAAATGAAGCCCTCATCTCTCTCACTGGGATCATGTGACCAAAAGATATAGGAGTTTGTGTTCCCCATTGCTCCTGACATGTAATAGTTCTTGTTCACTTCTAAAGCTAAACACAATCCTCTAAGAAATGATAACCTGTAATAATTTCAAAACTCTTTAATAATTTGTTTTGATTTACTTACCACGAGGTTTTCACAAAACTTCCAGTATATTGGAGGTATAAGTTCCCAGCATTCTTCCTTATTCTTGTTTAATACAGCTACACAGCATGAACTTCTAGCATCATGTGATTTGCCTATTCTTTCTTCCATGAGAGCCTCAAGGCCACGACAGAGCATCTTCCCATCATAACTTCTTCACTGTTCCTAGAGCAGAGCCCACCGAAATGGTACATTATTACATAGATAACTCATAACTCTTTTTGAAATCACATCTAAGACAGACCAGGAGTTCATGTACTTTTTTTCTCAAGTATTCTATAGGTAGATAGGGAAATACAACTAGTACTGTGTTTCCTCGTAGTTTAAAAAAATTCTTAAAGCAAAGTGATTGATACTTTATTCATATTCTTTTCCATTATGGTCTATGACAAGATACTGAATATAGTTCCCTTTTCTACACAATAGGACCTTGTTCTGTATCTATTTTATATATAGTGGTGTGTATATGTTAATCCCAAACTCCTAATTTATCCCTCCCCACCTTTCCCCTTTGGTAACCGTAAGTTTGTTTTCTATGACTGTGAGTCTATTTCTGTTTTGTAAGTCTGTTTTCAATTGTATCATATTTTAGATTCCACATATAAGTGATATCAGATGATATTTGTCCTTCTCTGTCTGACTTCAAAAAGTGATCAATATTGATTTATAAAAATGGCTTATGAACTCCTGACTCAGGGCCTCTTCCCTCCGCCGTCACTGAACTTCCCCAGAGCCCGAGGGGAGGGCGGCCTCACTGAGGCTGCCGGCTCTGGAGGGGCCCCAGCAGCCAAAGCAGCGACAGTCCTGGGGACCGCGGGCCGATTGTTTCAACAAGTAACTTAAAGACAAATAGGAAAAACAAGGAGGTTTGTGCCTGAGATCATGTTGATGTGAAACCAGGGATGGCCACCTTGTGCCAGACATCAGGGCAGTGCCTCTGGGGTGGGAGAGCCACGTTCAGGACATTGGTCCACTAGAGACCTCCCAGCTCCACAGAATATAAAACAGCAAAAATCTCCCAGAGATTTCCATCTCAACGCCAAGACCCAGCACCACTCAACGACCAGCAAGCTACAGTGCTGGACACCCTATGCCCAACAACTAGCAAGACAGGACTACAGGCCCATCCATTAGCAGAGAGGCTGCCTAAAATCATTATAAGGCTACTGACACCCCAAAACACACCACCAGACGTGGACCTGCCCACCAGAAAGACAAGATCCAACCTCATCCACCAGAACACAGGCACTACTCCCCGCAACCAGGAAACCTACTCAACCCACTGAACAAAACATAGCCACTGGGGGCAAACACCAAAAACAACGGGAACTATGAACCTGCAGTCTGTGAAAAGGAGATCCCCAAAACAGTAAGTTAAGCAAAATGAGAAGACAAAGAAACACACAGCAGACGAAGGAGCAAGGTAAAAACCCACCAGACCTAACAAATGAAGAGGAAATAGGCAGTCTACCTGAAAAAGAATTCAGAGTAATGATAGTAAAGATGATCTAAAATCTTGGAAATAGGATGGACAAAATACAAGAAACGTTTAACAAGGACCTAGAAGAACTAAAGAGCAAACAAACAATTATGAACAACACAATAAATGAAATTAAAAATTCTCTAGAAGGGATCAATAGCAGAATAACTGATGCAGAAGAACAGATAAGTGACCTGGAAGATAAAATAGTGGAAATAACTACTGCAGAACTGAATAAAGAAAAAAGAATGAAAAGAATTGAGGACAGTCTCAGAGACCTCTGGGACAACATTAAATGTACCAACATTCTAATTATAGGGGTCCGAGAAGAAGAAGAGAAAAAGAAGGCACTGAGAAGTTATTTGAAGAGATTATAGTTGAAAACTTCCCTAATATGGGAAAGGAAATAGTTAATCAAGTCCAGAAAGTGCAGAGAGTCTCATACAGGATAAATCCAAAGAGAAGCACACCAAGACACATATTAATCAAACTATCAAAAATTAAATACAAAGAAAATATATTAAAAGCAGCAAGAGAAAAACAACAAATAACATACAAGGGAATCTCAATATGGTTAACAGCTGATCTTTCAGCAGAAATCTGCAAGCCAGAAGGGAGTGGCAGGACATATTTAAAGTGATGAAAGGGAAAAACCTACAACAATGATTACTCTACCCAACAAAGACCCCATTCAGATTCGACAGAGAAATAAAAACCTTTACAGACAAGCAAAAGCTAAGAGAATTCAGCACCACCAAACCAGCTTTACAACAAATGTTAAAGGAACTTCTTTAGGCAGTAAACACAAGAGAAGGAAAAGACCTACAATAACAAACCCAAAACAATTAAGAAAATGGTAATAGGAACATATATATCAATAATTACCTTAAATATAAATGGATTAAATGTTCCCAAAATAGACTTTAAAACAAAGACTATTACAAGAGACAAAGAAGGACACTACATAGTGATCAAGGGATCAATCCAAGAAGATATAACAATTGTAAATATTTATACACCCAACATATGAGCACCTCAATATATAAGGCAAATGCTAACAGCCCTAAAAGGGGAAATCAGAAGTAACACAAGCATAGTAGGGGACTTTAATATCCCACTTTCACCAATGGGCAGATCATCCAAAATGAAAATAAATAAGGAAACACAAGCTTTAAATGACACATTAAACAAGATGGATTTAGATATTTATAGGATATTCCATCCAAGAAAACAAGAATACACTTTCTTCTCAAGTGCTCATGGAACATTCTCCAGGATAAATCATATCTTGGGTCACAAATCAAGCCTTGGTAAATTTAAGAAAATTGAAATCATATCAAGTATCCTTTCTGACCACAACACTAGGAGACTAGATATCAATTACAGGAAAAAAATGGAAAAAATACAAACAGATGGAAGCTAAACAATACACTACTAAATAAGCAAGAGATCACTGAAGAAATCAAAGAGGAAATCAAAAAATACCTAGAAACAAATGACAATGAAAACACAATGACCCAGGGCTTCCCTGGTGGCGCAGTGGTTGACAGTCCGCCTGCCGATGCAGGGGATATGGGTTCGTGCCCCGGTCTGGGAGGTTCCCGCATGCCGCGAAGCGGCTGGGCCCATGAGCCATGGCCGCTGAGCCTGCGCGTCCGGAGCCTGTGCTCCGCAACGGGAGAGGCCGCAACAGTGAGAGGTCCGCGTACAGAAAAAAAAAAACAAAAAAACAAACAGAACAAAAAACAAAAAAAAACCACAATGACCCAAAACCTGTGGGATGCAGCAAAAGCAGTTCTAAGAGGGAAG